>NC_067224.1:42324282-42364282 GCF_019924925.1 Ctenopharyngodon idella
GTATAAGTCTCTGTCTTACCTTCGGCAGAAGCACGGCGATGTGTTGTCTCCTGTTTTCAGGAGCGTGACTGATCCAGCGGAGGACGGCCTCAAAAACCACCTTCTCCTGTTTGACATTCAGCTCATCTTTATCAATGATCTCTTTAAGCTGTTCAAGCGAGAGCTCCAGGAACTCCTCGGACACAAGCTGAACCTCCTCAAAGTGCCGCAGGATGTAGAGCTTTGCTTTATGGTGGAGCTCTGAGCAGGAGTGGAAACGCTCTGTGAACCTGCAGATGCCAACGCAGTTCTCCGAGGATAACTGTGCCTCCAGGAACTCACAGCAGGCCTCTACCAGACCCGAGACTAAGAACTGATCGGCCGCCACCAAGAGCTCCGACACGTTCTCTTTAGAAATGAGGACAGGTCTTCCATAAGCGTACTGAATAATAAGAGACATGATATCTGAGGAGACTCCTGGAATATCATAGGAATGTTTTTTGTCAGGGTTGGTTGATGTGGAGAAAAGCATCCTGTGAAGCAAATGGTATTCATTTCTGAAGATGTCACTACTAAATTAGACATTGTACAATTGCAAAGCTTGTCTTTACCTAAAATAAGGGCTGCAGACACACATGATGACCTTGTGAGCTTCAAACTCTTCGCCGTGAACTTTGATGATGGCGTCTGTGAGTTCTGCATGTAACTGAGCTTTGTCAAAGAAGGTAAAAGCTGTGGTAATTAACTCTTGCTTCATGTTCTCTAGCTCAGATTTAACTGTAACTGGTCAAACTCTGAGTCACCTCATGTTTCAGTGAAATCTCCAAATGCTCAAGAGAACTCTAGAATGTTTGTGACATCATAGTTCAACATTCTACTGGTGCTTTAACATCCGTTTCATCCTTACAGCCTTGACAGTTATCACTAACATTAAATATGAACATTAAATTAAATCAATGAGCAATACAATATTGTAGCAGGTCAAAGGATGAGCCTTTTATGTTTGAATGTGCCATTAAGCATTTTCATGGAATAAAAGCACAGAATAGTTTTTGACAGAACAGCGTTATTACGTTCACTCTAAAATGCTGGGTTAAAAACAACCCAAGTTGGGTTGAAAATGGACAAACCAGAGAGTGGGTTGTTTTAACCCAGCAGTTGGGTTTAATGTTTGCCCAACCTGCTGGTCAGTTTTATTTAACTCAGCTATTGATTAAAAATGACTAAATGTCTGGCTTAAAATGAACCCAAAATATATTGGAAATTAAAAATCAGACACATAATTACTAGAGGCAACAATAATAATCAAAAGGTGAACATTTATTAATAAGCAATGTTTTTCATTAAACACATTAATAAATATTTATTTATTAAACATATTATTAATATGCTCAGTTTAAGCAAGAATACAGTCATTTTTAATCAATAGTTGAGTTATAAATCTCCCAGCAGGTTGAGCAAACATTTAAAACTGTTGGATTAAAACAACCCAATCGCTGGGTTTGTCCATTTTCAACCCAACTTGGGTTGTTTTTAACCCAGCATTTTTTAGGAAAAGCTCAACCTCTTTTTGTTTTTCTCAATATTGCCCAGAAAAGCACCCTGAGATTTTAAGTTGATATTTCAATAATTTAACAAAACATGCATATTTATAGTTCTCTGATGTTGGTTAATGGTCACATGACATGCAGGCAAATATTTTTAATCTTTTTATGTTAGGTTTTTTAATTTTTTTATTTTTAAAAATTATATATTTTCATTTTACATTTTTTATGATGTAATAATTTTAGCTTTCAATCGGGGAATGAAAAGCCTTCATGGAAAAACCGTAATCGATCCAGTTGAGATCGATCCGAATAAAATTTCGATCGGATTGGAAGGGGTGGTTTAATCCTTTTCTAATCCAATCGAGAAGACATGTAAACACTTGATTGGATTCGGATTAAAAACCAAAACAGGAAAGGACTGCGCATGTGCAATGATGTGGAAATGGCGAGGAACGACCTATGGAAGTTTTTTTTTCTGCAAATAATAAATCAAACTCTCAAAATGGCCCCTCAAATGAAAAATCAAATGCATGAACTGTAGCAAAAATAAAATAAAAAAATTATTTATTTGATATTTAATTTTCATTGTTAATCCAGTATAAACCTGTCATTCATTGCTCAAATGATATATCAAAAGCTCAAACGGACACTGCAAACAATAAATCGGTTAGTTTATTTTACAGTATGTGTACTTACAGTGTAATTACAGTGTACTTACACAAGAAAATACTGGTAACTACATGGGTTAAAGTTAGGTTCAGGGGTTAGTACAGAGTTTATAACCCAGCTTTTGTAATTGCTATAATAAGAACATAGTATGTACATGCTGCCGATATCAAAGATCAAAGTCGGAAAATCTGAGTTTTGAGGCAGTTATGAGATACACTCAAAAACACCAGAAAACTGGTTTACCTAATTAAAAGGACGTTCAAACTTAACACACACTCACTTACACACACTAGACCTTGTTATTCCTTGGCTGTCACTCTCGCTGAAGGGTTTAATTAAAGCAGCTCGTTTTCACAGGTGGGTTAATAGAATCCTAATGAGGCCACTGACAGTTGTTCAGTTTTATGATGGTTAGTTTGGTTGACCAGCCGCTCCTCGAGGGCAAATTACTCAACCGCTCTGTCCATATCAAACACACGACACAATCATGAAGAAGGCATGAATCAGCTGAAATGAGCAGCTCAAGGTTCATTAGCATTGGGCATCGACACCCTCGACTAACGGCTGGCACACCATCACCAATTAAACCAGCACTAACGTCAGACTTTAAATAGATTTGACATGATTAAAAGAACTAAAATGATGTTTGATCATCTGACAGCACTGAAAATAACACTGGGATTACTTATATTTCATATTTTAAATGACAAAATGATACAAATCATATCCAGTTTTACAACTTGATAACGTACAGTGATACCATATATTTCTTAACATAATTTCTAAAACATCACACTGCTTAACAGATCAGTAGTTACTTTACATTCAAAAATGAATTTGTGCGAAAGAACATACATTTATAGTGAATTTATAAACATTTGAATGAATCTGAAATGATCTGTGATGCATTATAGAAAGTAAAAATACTCAATGAAAGCTATTATAAAGTGTAAAGTTTATTTATGATTAATCTTTCATGATTCAGTTCTTTAGCGGCCTATAATCATTAGAGCGTCCCACTGTCAGAAGCTGCTGTTTGTCCATGAAGACGAATGCGAGGCGCTGCAGCGGCGGCGGCAGGAAATGATTGTTTGTCGTTTCTGATTGAACGTGTCATTTCCTGTAATGACAGGTGACGCCTTGCAGGAGCTGCAACAGAAAGCCATTAGCGAGAGAGTGATGAGTGTTATGAGATCAAGCAAAAGCTCAGCGTTGATTTCATTCATCACCGCTGATCGCTCGGGACGCGTTTGCATGTCGTACATCAGCCATCGACAGATCATTAATATTCTCAGAAAATAAAATGGCCTTTGAGGAACAGATGAATGAGGCGTCTCAGACACATAAAGAAGAGTGAAAAACTCTCAGACATTTTGTTGGCATTAGAATCACTGTTATAGTTCGTGATCATCTTCTTAGAAGCAAACGTATGGAACCTTAAAGGGTTCTGTCAGGCGCTTCATATAGAACCTGTTAGTAGAGAAATGATGTAGAGTTCACTCCTGTGATACTCTGATGTAGGTGGTCTTTCAGCTCAGAGATCTGAACAGATGGATGGACGATACACTCCACTGACCCTGATGATGAACTTCCTGTCTGCACAGGAACATAAAGCCGCAGTTCTTCAGTCCTTCCTGATCCTTTGTAGGAGGAAACAAAAGCGTCTGAATGATCTATAGATCAGGGTGAGAGTGACCTTTTGTGACCCCGCCCCCTTCTCCACCGCTGTGACTGATTGGACAATCAAGCTAAAACAAAAACCCACTGCTGGCCGGGCCAATGATTAGCCTTGATTTATTTGAGAAACCCGGGGTTATTTTTCCAGTGGCAGGATGTTTTATAGCTGCTAAACGAAGGGAAAAGAACAAACGGACAATCAGCTAAAACAGGCTTTCTGAAACAGTGGGTTGATGACAAGTTCATAATTAATTTTTTTTTTAAATGGAAAATTATATCTATTCATTTAACAGACAGTTTATTTCTCTCATGTTTACAAAAAAGAACAAACAATTTATTAAGAAGTGCTGCATAATTTCATGATTTTTTTATTTTGTTTATCTTGTTGGTAGAAAAGTATTGCCAAAATATAAAAGGGTTTTTGAACCTTTGGCAGCGCTATAGAGTCAGATTACTATTCAGGACCACGTGTGCTCCAGTGCTCAAAGAAATCTGGAAAATAATTGATAATTCAGAATCAATGAATGAGCAACTCATGTAAACTAAGTTAACTGATGCGCTCAGATTTTAAGTTACAAACAAAAACATCCATTTTCCATGACCAGTAGGTGGCACTGTTCCAAAATTTGGTATGTACCCTAAGATCATGGTGCTGATGAAGCGCACCAAATTTCATTTCAATAGATTAAAGTATTGCCAAAATATAGCAGTTAATCTAATTTTGGATCGTATCAATGAATGTGCAACTCATGTAAAGTAAGTTAATAGATTCTCTGATTTTAAGTTATGAACATAAATAGCCATTTTTCATGACCAGTAGGTGGTGCTGTTCTGAAATTTGGCATGTACCCTCAGACCATGATGCTGATGAAGTGCACCAAGTTTCGTTTTGATAGATGAAAGTATTGCCAAAATATAGCAGCTTAAAAAAGATCTGACCTGCATGTTTTTTAGAGCCGCATACAATCAGCAAAGTTTCTAACTCTTTGTTCCAGCGCAGTGATTGATTGACAGGCTCACTGTCTGGGATGAATCAGGGCATATTAGTGCTTACATCTCAAATTTCCATTCATGCATTCGGCAGACACTTTTACCCAAAGTGACTTGCAGTGCACATTTGATACACATTTGATCAGTTCTTGCATTGCCTGAGAATTGAACCCATGACCTCGCTGTTGCAAGAAATAAGAAAGGCAGTAAGGTTAAAGTGTGTGTGTGACCAGCGCTGATCTGTACCTGAACACTCACGATCGGATCGCCTGAGACGATCGTTAATAGCGGCTGTAACGAGGCCCAGAAGATCATGTGCTCACGACTGTCCAGAGTCACTTCACAGCATATTTATGACACTCGTACACTGAGAACTTCTGTTCAGGTGAAGAACTAGACAATCCTTCAACACTTCCTTCCTTGAGTTATTAATCATCAGACAGCAAACGAGATAAAGTGAGATTAAAGAATTGATCGGAGAGACATTATTCACTCGTATGAGGTGAGAGACTGTCACAATGTAGCGACATCGCATCAATAATGCAAATCACTCGGTTATAAACACTCCCATTTGTAAATGAGCAGGAGTGTGAAAGCGTATGAAATGTAATTCATTACGATACTGCGATTTGTTCATTCATTCCACCTTAAATCGGCTCCAGTCAGTCAGGCTACTAATCAGATGTGGCAGCGTTAATAAGAACGTGTAATTATGAGCTCTAGAGTAATTTCGTGCTTTGTAATTTTGAATCATTTCTTCAACAAATAAAAGTGGCATTTAAAAATAAGAGCATATGAAACACTTTAAAGCAACTTCAGTTGTATGCTGTAGAATAAAACATCAACATCTGTTGAAGTAAAACATAAGCGCATATTTGTGAATATAATCATTTATTTACTCTAGAATGATGCAAGAAATGTACACATCTTTATCTCAAGGTATAAAATTTTTTCTTAAATAAGCAGTTTTTCATTCATACGTTTGTAAATGTATTAATTATTTGTTACAAACCCTGAAGAGAGCACATCCCGTACGACCAACGACAACAAAAACAAGAGTAAAAATAGTTTGCATTACAAATCCAGCCACGGTAACCTGATTTGACGAGAGGAAGTATTGCTCTGCATTTGTCCATATAAAAGCTGTATTTTCTTTCTAATGACTTATGTCTGACACAAAATAAGCATTGTTCTCAATTATATATAGATATGTACATCAAAATATATGCTCTAGTTGAAAAAGGCCTTGGTTGAAGCTATCTGTATTGGGTTATGAAAGTGTGCTTGGTTCAGCTGCTGTTGACGCAGACTGATGACATCATTTCCAGGACATCCACGTGACTCCAGTGCACAAAGAAATCTGGAAAATAAATAATAATTCACAATCAATGAAAGTGCAACTCAAGCAAACTAAGTTAATAGATGCTCTTTGATTTTCTGAACAAAAATAGCCATTTTTCAGATCTCATGACCAGTAGGTGGCGCTGTTCCCAAATTTCACAGGTTCCTTCAGATAATGGT
The DNA here is from genome assembly GCF_019924925.1 of Ctenopharyngodon idella. NCBI lineage: Eukaryota > Metazoa > Chordata > Actinopteri > Cypriniformes > Xenocyprididae > Ctenopharyngodon > Ctenopharyngodon idella. The sequence goes on from NC_067224.1 coordinate 42,330,666, forward strand.
GCTGATGAAGTGTCCCAAGTTTAGTTTTGATAGATTAAAGTATTGACAAAATATTGCAGCTAATTTCTAGCTTTTGTTTCTAGAACAAAGGGTTCAAAAGTTATAACAAGAAAAAGAGCATTTTTGAACTGGTGGTGGCGCTAGAGAGTTGGTCCGATTACTATTCAGGACCAAATGTGCTCCCCTGCTCAAAGAAATCTGGAAAATAAATGATAATTCAGAATCAATGATTATGCAACTCATGTAAACAATTGATGCTCTCAGATTTTATATTAAATTATGAACAAAAATAGCTAATTTTCATGACCAGTAGGTGGCACTGTTCCCAAATTTGGTATCTACCCTCAGATCATGATGCTGATGAAGTATACAAAGTTTCATTTTAATAGATTCAAGTATTGCCAAAATATAAAAAGGTTTTTGATCTGGTGGTGGCGCTATAGAGTTGGTCTTAGAGACCCCAAAGTTGGTCAGATTACTATTCAGGACCAAATGTGCTCCAGTGCTCAAAGAAATCTGGAAAATAAATATTAATTCAGCATTAACGAATGTGCAACTCGTGTAAAGTAAGTTAATGTATGATCTCTGATTTTAAGTTTTGAACAAAAATAGCCATTTTTCATGACCAGTAGGTGGTGCTGTTCCAAAATTTGGCATGTACCCTAAGATCCTAGTGCTGATGAAGTGCACCAAGTTTTGTTTTGATAGATTAAAGTATTGCCAAAATATAGCAGCTAATTTCTAGCTTTTGTTTCTAGAACAAAAGATTCAAAAGTTATAAGCCCCCAAAGAATGCATTTTTGAACTGGTGGTGGCGCTAGAGAGTTGGTCCGATTACTATTCAGGACCAAATGTGCTCCAGTGCTCAAAGAAATCTGGAAAATACATGTAAATTCAGCATCAATGAATGTGCAACTCATGTAAACTAAGTTAATAGATTCTCTCTGATTTTTAAGTTTTGAACAAAAATAGCCATTTTTTTGATGTCCAGTAGGTGGCACTGTTCCAAAATTTGGTATGTACCCTAAGATCATGGTGCTGATGAAGCGCACCAAATTTCATTTCAATAGATTAAAGTATTGCCAAAATATAGCAGTTAATCTAATTTTGGATCGTATCAATGAATGTGCAACTCATGTAAAGTAAGTTAATAGATTCTCTGATTTTAAGTTATGAACATAAATAGCCATTTTTCATGACCAGTAGGTGGTGCTGTTCTGAAATTTGGCATGTACCCTCAAACCATGATGCTGATGAAGTGCACCAAGTTTCGTTCCAATAGTTTAAAGTATTGCCAAAATATAGCATCTAATGTAATTTTAGGTCAACATCATTAAATTCACATCATCATAACTTTTGAACACAAAGGAATATCTAAATTCTGTTCATTGTTCATTCTGTTCTGGTCATTTTTGTGCGGCTTGGACCAGTGATCATCTGTGCCATCTGTTAATTCAGCATCAATAAATGAACAACCCATGTTAACTAAGTTAGTACTCTCTGTGCAGTCAACAGCTACACTGGACCGACCAATCACAACACGACTACCTGCTTCATAATGTGCAATAAAACTCTGAAATGTCCTCTGGTAAACTTATAATGAGATAAACCTTCTGCTTTTATAAAACATTCAGACGGGATCTTGCTGTCAGACGGAAAGATCACAGTGCAGACGTTAAAACGCCCTCAGAGATTCACACAGATCGATAACGGCTGCGCAGGAAAACACACTCGACACAAACGAGTGAAACAGGTGAAATGAGGCACAGACGGAGATGAACAGAGGGAGATACAAACGAATATTCAGGGTCAATTGAAGCTGAACAGCATTTATAAAAGCTCCATCGACAAAATATATTCACTTAAAGACAAGTATACAAGATAGAGCAAATCTTGGTTAACTGAATGTCTGTATCGTCTCAAAATGTAATTCTATTATGGCCCAGCTCTAACCTGATAAATGTGACTATAAGACATGAAGATATTATAAACGTTATCATCATGATTTTCTGGAAAGCTTTGAAACAATGTGTGAGTGGAAAACATTATATAAACACATTTGACTTGACATTGAATTGAATTGAATTTACTTTTTTTTTTTGACACACACACACACACACACACACACGCGCGCACACACATTTACAGTAACACACTCACATGCTTTTGAAATCATGTGTTTTTAATGTTTATCACAGTGAAATAAAGAAACACGCCACTGTAAACATGATTTCTGCTTGTGAAACTCATTTTCTATAGAGCTTAAATTCATTCTGTACAGCAAGCTGCCATATTCAATTATAAATAAATGACATAAAAACACTTCTATCCCTGCGTGGATGTTTTCCACAGTAATTTCGCCTAATACAGGAAACATATTTACAAGCACAATTAAACCTAATCATCATAAAAAGTGTTTTTAATCACATCAGGAAACAAATTATCGTGCACACGCAGAGAAAATGTAACGTGTAAATGTACATAAATATCAATGCTTTTAAGTTCTAATGCGGGTCCATCAGAGAAATAAAGAGACGTGTACAATCAATCCACGAGCCGTGCGGGTAATTTGCATCTTCATTAGCAGAAGCTTTTCACTTACGCCGAGATTTCAGGATAAAGGGGGTAATTAACACAAACTGCCCCACAATTTAAGAGTTTGTGCAAAGCATTAATTAAACATTCACGGCACAACAAACAGAGCGTTTCGGAGATGAAAACAGCTTGCTTAATATTATAAAGCAGCTAGTTTGGTCAATGCAGTGATCCAGTGATCCAGTTCACTGCAACCAGTAACCTTAGTTTATACGACACCACTGCAGCTCATAAACCCCGCCTTCTCCATGAGATCCAACGGGACGCGAGTCAAACTAAAAATTCCAATTCCAATTTCTGTCATTTTAGGTAGCTCTCATCACGCTGACGTATGTTCAAGTGTTCGTTTTCGCATTAAGTTTGGTTTTAGATAGTTATTTGATGGAGTGTGGCATCATGATTGACAGCTGTGCTACTGAATGAGTCTGCAGGAGCTGAAGTGTGGGCGGGACCTTGGGCTCCAAATGACGTCATCAGCGACGACTGTTTCTTGGCTCCAATTTACAGTCTACTGAAGAAACTAGAGACTTGATCTGATGTTATACGGTGAATACAGTCTATAAACACACTATATACACACAAAATCTCATATCTGACAGTCTAAACGTGTTGCTTTTTTAAAACACACTGCTGAACACAAATAATAAAGGGTAATAATAGCAATTTAAAGAAATTCAACACAGGTGATGCATTCTGGGAAATGAAGTGTTCTTTCACCCTGATCTACAAAAGTTCATTTAATCAATATGATGAAATACATACAATAAATACAAAAATCTCTAAGTGGCATTTCAAATATAACTTCAACTTTCAAACAAGCCTTTGTCAAACCAACATGTAAAGTTAATCTTGACAAACTTTGCTTTCCCGGGTAAAAAAATACAGTTATATGCATTTCTTAGTAACACTTTACAATCAGATCCTATTAGTTAATGCATTAAGTAATAAATAATAAAACAAAATGTTCATATTTTTGTTAGTTCACAGTGCATTAACTAAAGTTAATGTAGAACTTTTTATTTTAAAAATGTATTAGTAAATGTTGAGATTAACATTAACAAATGCTGTGCAAGTATTGTTCATTCTCAGCTTATATTAACTAATGTTAACAGATGAAACCTTATTGTGAAGAGTTACAGTGACTTCTCCCTCTCGTGTGAAATGATTCTGAATCCTCGAACACGCGTGTCTAAACATGTTGTAATTAGAAGTCAGCGAATGAAGCGACGCTCTGCCAGCAATTAACCGATAAAACATTAATATCAGAGCAATTATGTGAAAGAATGATTTAATGTTCCATCCGACGTGCCGACAGCAGATACCAAACCATCAGCCGACTTTCACACACAATCTGGAATTTGGAGAAATCAAACTAATTCTGAGCATATTTATTTACTCCCACATTTTCCTCATTAAACCTGGCAAAAATGCAGCTAATTCAGGAAGAATTAAATCACTGAGATACTTTTATTGTTTTAATTTTCTTGTTTTTATCATTTCTTGAGTTTTTTTTTTTTATATGCCTAAAACTGATTTATTTAGTTTTAGTTATTTTAGTACATAAAATGCAACCAAGTGAAAATGAGGAAATAGATTGGAAACAATAATTGGAAACACTTTACAATAGCAAAATTCACATGCATGAACTGATAAAACGTTACGCCTTCAATGCAGTGTACATTTCGTCAACTAAAAGCATAAATATAAATATTCTAGTATAGTTTAGAGACTGACAAAATACACTTAGTTTTGTTGTTTTGTCATTTAATTTAATCAAATTTTATTTAATCAATATTTTAGTACATCAGGTTAAACTACATGAAAATGAGAAAACAGATTTAATTGGAAACACTTTACAATAAAGTTCTGTTAGTTAGTTAACACATTAACTAATATTAATTTACAATGAGCAATACATTTGTTACACTATTTATTAATCTTTGTTAAAATAAGTTAATAAAAATACAACTCTTCAATGTTGGTTCATGTTAGCTCAGTTCTATTAAATATTATAATAATAAATACAACTTTTAATTTTATTAACGTATTAGTAAATGTTGAAATTAACAAACTAAGATTAATAATTGCTTTAGAAGTATTTTTTTATTGTTAGTTCATGTTAACTAATGGAACTTTATTGTTAAATCACCATATTTCCTCTCAGTTAACATATTGGCCTATTATATTTCAAGTTATTTTTTTTAATAGTTTTGTTAATTATAATAACCCCGCAACACGCAAGTCAGTTAAAAATGCTGCACTAATAAATGAAAGGAGAAATTCATGAGAAAAAGCTTCATATGAACGACCCGTCCTCATCTACATACACAAATCGAACCAACAAACAAACAGACGAAAGTGAGTGAATGTGTGAAAACGGGCCTGTTCCTCATTTGAATGAAAGGAAACATCCTCTCGATACGGCGGACAGACTCATTTATCTTAGAAACACACCATGTGACCCGCCTGTGGAATTAATGCAAATGTTATTGGTTTTTGCGCACTCGCTAATTTGTATTTAAATTGTGTTTTGTGTCGAGGAAGCTCGTCTCTGCATTCACATCTGAAGCGGAGCGGCCGTCACCTCATAAACAAATTAAATCCCATTGAGAAATAAACAACATTTCAACAATCAATTCACCGACGCACGCCCAGGGTGAAGCAGAACTTCAGCAAACATGGAAACTAGAAGATGCGTAACATCTGACCTTCATCCGTGCGATCATGGGAAATATATATGACATCATGAGCTCATTAACATTCACGTGCAGCGGTCATCCAATCATAAAACAGGTCAGCTGCATGCATAAATACATCTTTAAAGGTACAGTACCTGTTTGTAAAAGTCAGAGAATCAGTGGAAATCATGTTTTTGGTGCAAGAATCCCAACTAACACTATTTTAGTGTGTTAAGTTTGTTAAGTTTACTGTCTCAAGTACTCAGTCAACGTTTAAGTTGGATTCTACTTTTTTTTTTTCCGAGGCTGCAAGTCTCTGAGAGCTACTAAACAAATTTCATTATATTTTTTTATAATGACAATAAAGTTTTCTATTCTATTCTATTCTAGAGGCCATTCACACATAATGCGTTTAAAAACACGAGACACAGAATTAAAATAAAGATGTCTAAGTGAAAAATAAAAGCTTTTGTTAATTCCACCCACCGGCCCGTCTGATATTTTGGATATTCGATTGCTCAGAGAGAGGAAGAGCTCACTGAAGCAGTGAATGCAAAGCAGTCGAACTGATTATTCAAGAAAGCATGTTTCTGTCGACGTACATCCATCTCACAGCGCATCAGCATTCAGAAGGAGCCGGACGGGATCTTCAACGCTGCTGGAATGAAATACGGTTAAACCACACACGGGTGGAATGAAGGAATATTAACTATTAATTCCCTTTAAGGAAGAATCAGCGGAGGATGATGATGAAGAGGTGAGCGAGGAGGACGAGGATGAAGTGATGTGACTCTCTTCACCCGCGTCTTAATGAGGCCTTGAATATTTCATGGCAGCGAGACACACTTCTGCACGTTCCCATCATCAACTCTCCACAATCATCGGACACGCGCTCGGATTATTGAGGGCGGTGTGTTATCATTAACATGCATGTGCTGCAGTAATGCTTGTGATGAAATATTAAATTCCCAAAGACTGTAAACAGGGCTCCAAAAACAACCGCCGAATCCTGATTGACAGGGTCCCTATGTAGTGTTCACTGCTCCCTACTCTCTGAACACAGGATACCAGTTCACTTCAACTGATGAAATGTGTTCGAAACACCCTGCAGCGTCGTCACACAGAAATATGAAGAAGCACAACCGTTTTCAACATTGATAATAATCATAAATGTTTCTTGAGCAGCAAATCATCATATCAGAATGATTTCTGAAGGATCATGTGACACTGAAGACTGGAGTAATGATGCTGAAAATTCAGAGGAATAAATTACACTTTACTATATATTCACATAGAAAACAGCTGATTTACATTGGAATAATATTTCACTGTTTTACTGTATTTTTGAGCAAATAAATTCAGCCTTGATGAGCAGAAGAGACTCTTTCAAAACATTAAAAAAAAATACAGAAAATAATAAAATATATAATATTATATAATATAATATAATATATTAATAAATTATAATATAATACCAAGCTTTAATTTATTTTTAATACATTCAATTTACACAGTTTTAAGTTATTCTTAATGTTATTGTTATACATTTTTCATTGGAAAGAACTGTCTGTTTTTGACATTTAATATGAAAATAAACAACTTGTTTATATTAGATGTGTGTATTATCTTATTAAACAGTAATCACGATAGTTGCATTGTCTCGTGCGCTTTATATCACAAAAAAATGCTGGAGCCTCAGATCATTTTTATTGCATTTATTTTATTCAAACCTCTTGCAATACTCGACTGATGCGCAATGACTGATGGGTAAATGTCCTTCTCCACTTCCTGTGAAGTGATGCATCAATGTTCCCTTATTCCCTACGCAGCTCCCTTCAGATTGCAATCTCACGTAAGATGGTGGAATACAGTGTTAAATCCACTTCTCAGGGCACTTACAGTCGAATGAAACACACCTCATGTTTTTAAAGTGGCCCTGAATTCTGATTGCCCAATATATTGTTCTGATCACGCTAAAATACTCAATAAAAGAGAACAAATGGAGGAAAAGCACACAGATTTGGACTAAAAATAGGTTACTGAGATTTCACTTTTGATGTGAATGTATTAATGAGACAGAGATCTAAAATGTCTTCCATTATATTCTGTAAAACACTGAGGTAAAAACGTGTTTTGTTCAGACGCTGTGTTCCTCACCTGCCGGATCTCTACGCCGCTCTGCCCTCTATGTCCCGGGTGGATTCGGCAGCCCGTGCCAAAGTGTCTGCCATCAGCGCTTCTTCCAGACTGCGCCGGGCCTGATGGACCTTCAGCTCCTGCTCCCTGAGGAAGAGGATAAAAGAGGGATGAAGTCAAAACACAAAAGCAGCCTGACGGTCTTTGACCTCGCTTTATCTGCTCTTACCTGCGTCTCACCTCCCCCTCCGGCCTGTCAATCAACCTCCAATCCGTCTCTCACCTCTCATAACCCCTACCCACAATTCCCACACGCCGTCGCTCCTCTGTCTCCCTTAACCCTTAAACACACACCTCGACCCGGGACGCCTTTCACTTCCCTCCCCCTCATTCATTTGATAAAGACAGACATCAACCTTAGTATTCCTCAATCGAATCATTATCAACAAGATTTTTCTGCACAACAATAATTGAATCTCTGATGACTAAGTGCAATTCATCTTTATTCCTCAAGGTGGCAGTGTCTGAGACACAATGATGACATGATGTTTCACTCATAATCACAGCAGGCATTAAACAAAAGAATAAACATGTATTATCAGAAAAACTTGAAATGGCTCAGCGATTACCTGGAGAGAAAGTATTGTATCACAGTCATTAGTGTCAGTGATGGTGGATCTGATTTTAAAGACGTTAAAAATGATAATTTTGAGAATATGATTGAGATGGCAAATATGAGCCAGATGCTGACGATGACAGTGATGATGGGAAAAACATCTGCTCATATTGAACCCTTCCAAGCTCCAAAAGGAAACAAAACATGCTTTATTTTATACTTTTGTAATAGATATTAAAATATCAGGAGAGTTTTATACTATTGCGGCAGTTAGAGATCCATCCGTGTTAGAAATAGATCCGAATATGTAATAGTGATTGCAGAAACATTCATGCTTTTCAGGGTTAAAATGCTCATATACAATTTCAGTTACATTTTTAGTCATTTTGTTATGTGCGTTTGTTATTTTTATTTCAGTTTTAGTTTGTATTTAATTCCAGTGAGTAATTTTAGTGCTTCAACTAAGTCATTTCAGTAAGTTTCCAAAGCAAAATTTCTATTTTTCAATTAATTTTTGATTCATCATTTCATTTTTTAGTTTAATTTTTAGTAATTTTGATATGTTCTTTTGTCATTTTTACTATTTAGGTTTAAATTATTTTGATCAGTTTGAGTATTTTAGTTCTTCAAACTAACTTATTTCAGTCAATACCCAAGATAACATTTCTAATTTTTGTTTAAATTTTATTTTGTCATTTTTATTTTAGTTTAATATTTAATAATTTTGTTATATGCTTTGTTTTGTCTTATTTTTACTATTTAGGCTTAATTTGCAATTATTTCAGTTTTAGATATTTATTTATTTATTTATAGGGTAAAACTTTAATTTGATGGTCCACTTCACACATTCTACTAACTAGAAGTAACTCATCAACTACACGTCAGTAGAGTATTAGTAGACTGTCAGATTCGGGTTTTAGTTAGTAGATTAAGTTGACATGTAGTTGCAAATTTACTTATAGAATGAAGTGTAACCATTTTTTAATCTATTATTTATATTTTTTTACTTTATTTCAGCTTTATTTAAATTAAAAATGTTTATAATAGTTTTAGTTGATGATAATAACTCTAATGTGGTCCAATGTTGTTTGGTTCCCACTGCTCTTCAGAACATCAATCTCCAACCCGTCAATTGATTCCCGCAGACCGTCTTTCCTCAGTCCTCCCTATAGGCACATTTTGTGGAAAAGCGTATTTTTCGTGCTCTTTTGAGATTGAGGAGTTGGAGTTTGATGTACAGTGTTGACACACTGTCTGTCTGGACAGGAAGCTCAGAGCGCATGGAAGCCAATCCCAGAATGCATTTTGACATGAAAAACAAACAAGAGAAAAACACCAGTATCTAAAACAGCTCACGTCTAATTAAAAATGATACTAACAACACTTTGCTATGTCAGTGGCGTCGCTCAGGTTCACAGATCAGCCGACGCTGGCATCATTTCATGAAATCGAGATGCAAAAACCATCAAAAATAATGTTTATAACATCACAGCCATGAGCTCATTTACATATTCACACATTAACACCTACAGTTTCAGCAGCTCAACTCGCCCTGATGAACGACAGTGTGAACCAAACTGTTACACACAGCTCATTTACATAAAGATGTCTTAAAGGTACAGCATGAAATCTGCCTAAATGTTATTTTAAGTATTATTTATATGTTATTATAGTTTTAATTAATGTTTTGAATTAGCTTGTATTTTTTATATTACGGAGTTTAATTTTTTTTAGTAATTTTGTTATGTGCATTTGTCATTTTTACTATTTATTTTTATTTCAGTTTTTATTTATTTTGAGTGGGTAATTTTAGTGCTTCAACTTCATGAGGCAACTTTGGTTTAGTTAAATTTTTATCTGTTATTTAATTTAATTTTATTTCAGCTTTATTTAAACTAGTTTTAGTTAACAATAATAACCCTGATGGGATCCAGTGTTGTTTGGTTCCCAATATTCTTCAGAATATCATATTTTGTGTCCCACAAAAGACAGAAATACAGGTTTGTAATGACATGAGGATGAGTAAATGCTGACAGAATGATCATTTTTTGGCTGAACCGTCCCTTTAAATGTAAAGGTCAGAGAGGAAGATGAAATGATGCATCTTGACTTGCATTTATAAGTGGCATTCAGGGAAAATATAAGTGCATTATGTTGCTGTACTGGAATCAGGCCTGTAATCGGGTGTCAGAATGATGCTGCTGTCATCAAACGCTTATAGAGTAAGAACAAACATCTGACATCAGCTGCAGGCGATTCAACACACACACTCTCTAATGGAAGCTTGTTTGTCGCCGCTCATGGTTCTCTCTTATATAACTCAGCATTACCATCAGAACCATTACGAGACACAGAGGAAGGAACAAGCGCTTGCTGCACGTGTCCTGAATCCTAATGATCCGAGCGTGAACTCGCTGACATTCCTGCATTTCCATCAGCGTGAGTCTGAATGCGACAGAACCCAAGAACTGACTCAGTGCATCTCTATATATAAAGACAAGAATAAAGCACATAATTACTGCAGCCTCGTCCACACGGGATGACAGATGCTAATTTTAACCTCTGGGTTTTTTCCTGGGCTGAATCTCTCAGGCCTTTCCTTGCTCTAATCGTCGCTGGCAGACGGCCGCGCAGCTCTAGTGTGTGTGTGCTCTGTGTCACGCGTGTGCGGCTGCTGCCATCTTGTGTTTTGGACTGGAGAAATGTCTGGTGAACTGGTAGGAGAGATTTTTACATTTCCAGCAATATTTCAGTATAGGAAACGTATCTATGTTTCAACAGTAACAGAACTATTAATAGAGATTAATGAGAATGACTGAATCATTTGTTACCAGAACAACCCTAATACTGACCAACTGCATCTCAAATAACAGCAAAAGAAATATATATTTAAAACTTATTAATATTACTAAATAGATTTTAACCATATATGAGCAAATTGTGTTTAAAGCACAAATGGAAACATTATATTAATTATCCGAAATTAGTTAAATATTCTTAAACCAGATACTCTGTTTAAATGTTTATGATATATTTTAAAGATTTAAAATGCATACATTTTTTAATAACTCACAGCAGCCTCAAACTAAAAAAATGTTTCTTTTAACATAAACTGTTAACTTCTAACCACCTATAAAATAAATTGATATATATATATATATATATATATATATATATATATATATATATATATATATATCAATCACTGATTCTTGCAATAAGGGACAAAACATGTTTTAGAAGTTAGTTTTTATTATTTAATAATACACTATTTTTTAAACTGATATATTTGTAGACAAAGGTCTCAGCTAATTAACCATGTAGGGAACAGGTTTTTCGGAAAATGTGTTTTTCTAAAAATATACATTTATTCACTTAATTTGTGTCATCTTCGTCAGTCGCATTAAAAAGCATGATATTTTAATTTGATCCATCCAACAACAGTGTAAAGTCTTCAGTTATGTAATAATGGTGTTCAGTAAAGGAGCTAAGTGAAAAAAATAAAAACTCTATTTTTTTTTCTCTCTTGGTTAGGGTTATTATGAACAATCCAGTTCCTAAATTCCTTAAATCTCTAACCTCCTTTTTAATATTAAACATATATAACCAATGTTCTTAGGTACATCAGACACAATATAATGTAGTTCAGTTGATGTTTTAATATTTTAACACAATAAACTGAAAAAAGAGTAAGATATTTCTTTCAAATTTAACAAAAACCTTCACATGACAGTGTTAAATACTGACGGAGCTGACAAAAACTGATGGAGTTGACAAATACTGACGGAGATGACAAAGGTCCAGCTGGGGTCAAATATACAGTATATGTAAATAGAATCATGAAACAACATTAGAAGAATTCCCCATATGCAAAAAACATATTAAATCACATTATATAGACTTTTTGAGAGCACTTATCAACCATCAGACATAAAACCTGACGGAGTTGACGTGTGACGGAGTTGACAAAACTGAATTTTTTTCCACCTTAACCACGTGTTGTACAGTGGACTAAGATAGAGTCTACATCACCAGTTTAGATCACTCTCTGCTAACCAGTTTTAACCACTAAATCACACCACAACGTTTCATACATTTTTTGATAACTTTCAAAAAGCCTCAAACTCACAGCCATGAAAAAAAAAAAAAAAAGTTGACCAATATGTAAAACCACAACATTTGTTTTCAGATCACAAATTTGCCAGTCACACTAATAGTGTATGTGGAGGACGAGCCGTCTCATCAGTATGCTGCAGGAACGCCAGAGAGAAAACAACTACAGCAGGAAAATCTTATTTCATTTGTGTTTTTCATACCGCAAGCATCCAATTTACCCCGGGAGCCAAGTGAAACGACACATCAATCTCATGAGAACTCGGGATGGTTTCAGCTCGGCTTGAACTGTGACACCTGATTCCCAACGCTGAGCAACACGCCTTTACTGAGAGGGAACTCAATGAATACATAAAACATTCAAACTTTACATCGCATCACTCCTCAATTATAAAGGAATATTAACAGGCCGGCTGATCTCACAACAAACCAGAAATCAGAATCAGAAAACATTACGTCTTGAACAAGCAGGTGCAACGGGAAACGTTTCCAATTATTTGTCTGTCCAAACTGAATGTGAAAATGCTGCATGACATGACTAAATCACATGCATCAGAAAACATGCTAACACTTTACATGTAATGCAATATGAATGTATTCATAATGTACATTGTCTATTGAAAGATATAATGCATTACAATCATAACCAAAGTTAAAATGCATTATAATATTCAAAGATTCCTTGTTACATCTGAAATTGCTTGTTTGTCATGTGTTATATAATGCATTATCCTTTCTAAAGGTGTAACAATGAATATAACTGTTTATTCATGAGCTCATACAATACAAGGCATATCACCGCCCTGCATCATATTTGCTGAATGCTGAAACTTGTTTTTTTACTAATTTTGGCACAAAAAATGCATGATGAATAATAAAAAAAAATCATTTTTATATGATTTTAGTCAAAATGGCTGAAAAAAAAATAAATTCAAATCACATGTAACATGTAATATGATTTATCTGTTTATGGCATTTGACCAATAGGTGGCGAATTCAAATTTGTTGATGCGTTGTTCGAGAGTGGTTTGGTCTATCAAAAAGCTTTTAATAACTTTATGCCGGCATGGTCTGAAGATGATCTGAGATGATTTGGTGAAATTCGGACAATTGTTTAGGAGGAGTTTCAAGTAGGTTTTAATAGAAATTCAAAATGGCGGACAACAGGTTTGACCGAATGTGGCATAATTGGTATCAGTTATCGGTATGACTCAACTCTAGTTTCATTAAAATAGGCAAAATTAATCAAAAGCTATTAGCATTTTTTGAAATTTCACTATAAATGTTGACCAAAAGGTACAAAGTTCCAAAACTTTTTGAGTATCTTCAGGGCATGATCCTAATGACACATAGCGAGTTTTATAATTATACTCTAATGTGTGCATAAATTACAGCATTTTACGACAAAATTCAAAATGGCCAATGCCCAAAATGGCTGATATGGTGAAATTAGGGAATCATTCGACTCGGTATGCTGCACTGAATCAAAAGAGACCAGTTTTATGATTTTTGGACAAATTGTTCAGAAGTTGTAATTAAAAAATAGCATCTCCGCACCAGTAGGTGGCGCTGTGCCAGAACACTGCATACAGCCTCAGATCATGCTTGTGATGACATGTACCAAAATTCGTCTCAATATGCTAAAGCGGTGCGGAGATATCGCATCAATTTTGGCACACTCTTCGTCGAATTAATTTGCGCATAATGCGTACGTTATGCGTTCGTTTGCACGTTATATTTGCACCAGTAGGTGGCGCTGTGTTGAAACGCTGCATGTAGCCTCAGGTTGTGCTTGTGATGACATGTACCAAGATTTGTCTCAATACACTGAAGCGTTGCGGAGATATCGCATCAATTTTGGCACAATCTTTGTCAAATTTGTTTGCGCGTTAATCATAATCATCTGAAGATGATCTGAGCCAATTTTGGTAAACAAAAAAAAAATAAAAAAAATGGATGAACAGTCTAGCACAAGTTCGAAAAATTCAAAAGGCAGAAAACTTTCATGACGGAAAATGATGTCATAGGGTGCAATTGAATCGTCTTGAGCCAAGGAATCAGAGGAAGAGAGTTATTAGCATAAAATTAAGTGAAATTTTGGACAGTTGGTGGCGCTAGAGGGTTTGAGTTACAGACTCAAAATTGCTGTGTTTAATGTTGGGCCTGTCCTCTATCTGTGTGCCAAATTTCACAAGTTTTTACCATACGGTTCTATGTGCTGCCATAGACTTCAAGAGTCTGAACACACACACACACACACACACACACACACACATCTCACCGTATGTCTTCATCAGTGACGGTGAAGGCTTTGCAGAGCGGCTGGGATGTGTTGAGCCAGATGGCGGGGTTCTTCTCGGCGGCCGTGGACGTCTGACCCGTGATGGGCGCTGAACTCATGTGCAGGGCGCTCGCTATGGCCGACAGCAGCGTCTCGTCCGACGAGTCTGGGCCGATACCTGTGACGACAGACAGACGTTACACACCGACAGACAAAACCACTGGAATGAGACTGAAAGACATCCAGCTGATGGCGTCTTACTCTGTAAGCCTTTGGGCAGATCCATAGTCCTGAGCACTTCTTCCGACACATCCGACGACCGCAATCCCTTCAAACGCTTCTCCCAGAAGAGCTGCACACACACAAGAGACGAGAAGAACCGATGAAGATCCAGAAGAACAGAGCAGAGCTGTTAACTACTGAAAATATTTTCGTTAATTGAAATAAAGCTGAAATAAAATAAAACAAATATTAGATACACAAAAAAAATATTAATAAAATAAAATTATTAAAACAAACTATGAAAACTGAACATATAAAACCCAATTCAAATATGAATACTCTAAAATAACACGTGTTCTCACAGTGACTGACTGTACAGACAAGAGCTGCGAGAAGATTCGTCCACAAAGACAAAAAGTCCTAAAGATGATGATGATGATGAGTGACTGATGACAGATCTCTGACATCAGATCTCATCCTCAAGCTTACTAATATGGCTCTAATTACCCCCGTCCTCCAGATACACAGCGTTTTTCAGTCTTAATCATGTGTGGTAATGAATGTAAAAGGTCAGATGGTCCTGCGGGGCTCTTCTGCACGTATCATCAGTGATATTTCCCCTCGCTCACGTCTCTTAAGTGCACATTATGAAGTTTCAATAAGTGGATGTGTAGAGCTGGTTAGACATCAGCTGTTAGTCCGGCGGCGGCCCGCGGGAGCCATAAACGCCAGCAACAGCTCATAAACACCGCACCATTTATTGAACCCGAGACTTAAATAAAGCTCTTCCATGAGCGTCACGGGGCTTGTAGAAGAAAATCCACCCTCGACTACTGTAACGTGAAGAACCGAGGCATTTACTTTCACACAGTCAGCACAAGTGAAGTGAAATCAAGGTTTATCAGTCTCTTCTGCTCACCAAAGATGCATTTATATGATGATAAATACAGAAAAAATCCTAAATATTATTCCAGTGTAAATCAGCTGTTTTTTATGTGAATATATAGTAAAGTGTAATTTATTCCTCTGAATTTTCAGCATCATTACTCCAGTCTTCAGTGTCACATGATCCTTCAGAAATCATTCTAATATGATGATTTGCTGCTCAAGAAACATTTATGATTATTATCAGTGTTGAAAACAGTTCAGATTTTTGTGGAAACTTTTATTTTTCAGGATTCTTTGATGAATAGAAAGTTCAAAATAACAGCATTTATTTGAAATAGAATCCTTGGTAACATTATAAATGTCTTTACTGTCACTTTTGAATAGTTTAATGCGTCCCTGGATATATAAAAGTAATCTTGCTGACCTCAAACTTTTGTGTACTTCAGAAACGGACTGTATTTTAATGTTCATTCCATTATAATACAAAGTGCTTTAACAAAAGTAAAGCATTGGCAGTGATAGGGACGAGGACGAGTGTGTTTGTTATGTTTACGCTCCCATGATTCTCTGAGAGTTCATTCGAGGTCTTTTATCTGACAAACCATTTCATCTGCGTAAAGATTTTCTCTTCTGCAGCCTGACATCTTTACAAGCTCATTCCGTGTTATTGTGACCCAGCGGACAGTAAAGCATTCAGACCAGGACGCGTCTGATGAAGAGCTTCATCTCAAACCATCACCTTCTGGACCTTCTGGAGATCAATGTTCCTGATTTTGTTCCAAAAGCTCCGATCTCACATCATGGCGGAATAAGCAGAAACACGGGTGACGAATGAACCGGATTAAACAAGACAAAACCTGTCGTGATCACGTCATCAAACGAAAGAAATGAGAAATTATGTTTTACATAAAAGAAAATCAAGCCTATTTTAAAGTCATTAAGATTGAGAGATTATTTTCAAGAAAATTAGACACATTTTCCTTCCAAATGTTCATTGCTATCAGGCAAAAATAAATAAATAAATACAAATAAACGTATGAAATATTTAAAATAAAACATACAACTACTGAAATTGTTCTGCATGTATATATCACAGTAGTGTTCGTCATACTGTCTTTAATTTATGCTCATTTAAATAAAAACAATGAAGTTCAGAAATGAGAATAATGAGAATTACAATGAAAAAGTAAAACAAAAGCAAAAAATTTGTAAATACGGTAAATACGGCAATTGGTAATGTACTATATTTATATTTATGTGTTTATTTAAGAAATCTTCCAAATTGTGCTATATTTCTTGAGGGCTCTAAATATTGTGCTTGTTATATTATAATTAATTAATATTATTTGTTTTGTTTTTTTTATTTATTTAAAATGAATTTTATTTATTTACAAAATTAATTTATTAGTTAATTTCATTATAAAGAAATAAAATTAATTTTAAATAATTTAAAAAAAGTTCAATAAATAATTAATAAATATGCAAGCAAATAAATAAATCGAGAGCACAACATATAGAGAAGTAGAGCAGAAACTGGAAGAATTCTTATTCAATTTACATCAAGAGTTCTGTCTGAAAATATTCTAAATCCCAACACTTGTTCTTTTAGGAACTGTTCTGACTTGAAGACATTTTCTGCAGCAGGTGTAGAGATCAGGACTCAAACAAACACTGAAATGTGACGGATGTGAGAACAGAACATGCGGATCTGTTTACTCCTGCAGGATCAGTGCGAGTCACAGTGAGAGACTCCTGCAGCTCCAGCGCCCTCTAGTGCTCACATACAGGACCAGCATTCCACAGGGATTCCAGGGGCGGGATCAACTTATTTTGGACATTGTGTTGAAATCATTGACCAGTTACAATCAGGTATTTCAGAGAGATGGGTGATAATTACTAATTCTTCAGGCCTCACATTTCAGTTCAGGTCACATTCATCTATATCATCTGCATTAACATGCTGTTATTTATGCAAAAATGTACAAATGTACATGTTGGCCGTTGGTATGTATGTTTGTTTGCCTCGGTTATTAAGTATTTGTCGCATGTAAATATTGTCACAATCTTTGTTTGCATAATAAAAAAATAATTTTCATTAATTGAAATAAAATAAAATATAAATATTAGAAGAAAAACTTAGAAATTAATAGAAATTAAACTATTAAAAATAATTTTCGTTAACTGAAATAAAGCTGAAATAAAATATAAATATTAGAAGGAAAGCTCGAAATGTTGCTTTGGAACTAAAAATAAGTTCAAGGTGAGGCACTAAAATTACTAAAACTAAATCTACATGTTAAAAAGCTAATAAACATGACAAAGGCACGTAATGACTAAATCTTAAACTGAAGCACAGAGACATCACTGATGTGTAGATGATGGAGATCCTGACCTGTCGCGGCTGCTCTGTGGCTCGCTGAAGGTCCGTCTTCACCTTGTTGTTCGGATGATTGACCACTTTAGTGACCGGCTGCTTAAAGATGGAGGCCGTTTGCCTGATGGGCAGCGCTGTGTTCAGATCCGGCTTTCCCTGCGGACAGACAGAGACATGAGCCAAAAACACAACGCTGAACTTCTGTGACTTGAGCTCAATCACATCTCAAATAAAACAACACAAAGACAATAAATATACAACATCTTTCCACAGGCTGAGTTACCTGTGTATCAACACATGATTCAAAGAATCTGTCAGAGAATTCATCTGACCAATCAGATCAGTCAACCAGACCTGCTGAATAAGAGTGACCTCTGACCTCTTACCATCTCTGAATGAGTCCGTCCTTTGAGTTCTGATGATAATGATGTCAACATACAAGAACTGGCTTAAATAAAATAACTAAATAAAAGAAATAAACAAATTTACTTATTAATAAAATTCATTGCTAATGAAGGTCAATTAACAAGAGCTGGTTTAAATAAAATAAAATGTATTATTAAATAAATGAATTAATACTTTAGAAAAATTAAAATAACTAATTTAAATTAACAAACAAAATGAAAGATTGAAAAAACGAACAAACGAACGAAAGAATGAAAAAATGAACAGACGAAAGAAAAAACAAAAGAACAAATGAAAGAAAGAAAGAAAGAAAGACAGCTCAAACGAAAGAAAGAACAAACAAAAGAATGAATGAAATAAAGAACAAACAAATGAAAGAACCAAAGACAGAATGAAAGAAAGAATGAAAGAAAAAACAAACAAACAAATAATAGAATGAATGAACGAACTAAAGAAAGAAAGAACGAAAGAATGAACAAACAAACGAATGAACAAAAGACAAAATAACAAACAGATGAAAGAAAGCATGAATAAATGAACTAAAGAACGAAAGGAGGATCAAATGAAAGAAAGAACAAAAGAAGGATCAAAAAAGAAAGAATGAATGAAAAAGAACGAATGAACGAAAGAACAAACAAAAACAAAAAGAACGAATGAATGAACAAACTAAAACAGAATGAAAGACTGCTCAAACAAAAGAAAAAAAAGAATGAACAAAATGAACAAACAAACGAATAAAAGAACCAAAGAAAGAACGAACAAACAAAAGAAAGAACAAAACAAACAAATGAAAGAATGAACAAACTAAAGAAAGAATGAAAGGAGGATCAAACGAAAGAAAGAAAGAATGATAGATAGAAAGAACGAACGCACATATGAACGAACGAACGAACGAATTAACAAAAATGAATGAAATGAACAAAAAGAACGAATGAACAAAAGACAACAAAATAAAAAACAAATGAAAGAAAGCACGACTGAACGAACTAAAGAAAGAAAGAAAGGAGGATCAAATGAAAGAAAGAACAAAAGGATCAAAAAAGAAAAAACTAACGAAAGAAAGTACGAATGAACAAAAGAACAAACAAACAAAAGAACGAATGAACAAACGAAAGAAAGAACGAAAGGATCAAAAAAGAAAGAATGAACAAAAGAAAGAACGAATGAATGAAAGAACAAACAAACGAAAGAAAGAACGAAAGGATCAAAAAAGAAAGAATGAACAAAAGAAAGAACGAATGAATGAAAGAACAAACAAACAAACGAAAGAAAGAACGAATGAATGAACAAACTAAAACAGAACGAAAGACAGCTCAAACGAAAGAACAAACAAAAGAATGAACGAAATAAAGAACAAACGAATGAAAAAACCAAAAGACAGAATGAAAGAACAAACAAAAGAATGAAAGAACAAAACAAACAAGCGAAAGAAAGAATGAATGAAGAAACTAAAGAAAGAACGAAATAAGGATGAAATGAAAGAAAGAACAAAAGGATCAAACAAAAGAAGGATCAAACTAAAGAAAAAAGAAAGAAAGAAAGAAAGAAAGAAAGCACAAACGAAAGTGGAATGGAAAAGTTCTCATTATCAGCTTCTCTTTATCAAAACAAGCAGCAGAACTAGTGATTTGCATATTTTGTCAGAACAGCATCATTAAACTGTCCAGATCTTCCACACACACACACACTCACACACACTCACACACACTCACACACACACGTACACACACTCACACACACACACACACACACACACACACACACGTACACACACTCACACACACACACACACACACACTCTCACGTACACAGACACACACACACACACACACACACACACACACACACACACGTACACACACACACACTCTCACGTACACACGTACACACACTCACACACACACACACACTCTCACGTACACACACACACACACACACACTCACACACGTACACACACACACACACTCTCACGTACACACGTACACACACACTCACACACACTCACACACGCACACATGCACACACACACGCACACACGCACACATGCACACACACACACACGTACACACATGTACACACACTCACACGCACACATGCACACATGCACACACACGTACACACATGTACACACACTCACACGCACACATGCACACACACACACACACACACACACACACACGTACACACACACACACACGTACACACACATGTACACACACTCACACACGCACACACACACACACACACACTTAAACAGGGAAACACAAAGATTTAGGACTAAAAAAATATTCAAAATGAAGAAATTCTATTTTGATTTAAACTGAACAAGAAGAAATTCAGACTGTGCTCTAATCACACATCAGTAAATGAGTGACTCGTCATCGATCATGTGACAGATTCCTGCAGAACATATGGACACACACACCAATAACAAACACTCGAACCTTCACTAAAAAACTCATGATGATCGTTTTATTGTGGAAAAGTGGAAAAGCCAAACAGAAGCATTTGGAGAGTTTGGAAACCATTGTAGAACGAACGTGTGTGTGTGTGTGTGTGTGTGTGTGTGTGTGTGTGTGTGTGTGTGTGTGTGTGTGTGTGTGTGTGTGAGTGTGTGTGTTCTTGTATACATGGTTTATGAGGGCACAAATGTGTATAATAACATGGATATTACAACGTAAATATGGTTTATGAACACTTCCTGTGTCCTCATAAACCAATTGGCTTTAAAACATACTAAACTGTGTTTTTCTGAGTTTCCTGTGTCGGGTAGGTTCAGGGGTAGTGTAGTGTAGGGCACAAATAAATCTTCATATTTCCACAACAAAATCAACAGCACTTCAAACACACACACTCTTCAAAACACTCAACTCTCTCCTCTGCCCCCCTCCACCACCTCCTCCCTAACAGCTGATCATTTTGCTAATTTTTTCAGTGACAAAACATCTACCATCAGCAGTCAGTTCTCCGCTCCACACACACAGGAACTCAGACCAACCACACCCACAGCCGCACACCTCCTCTCTTCCTTCTCTCTTCTCACTGAGACAGAAGTATCTAAACTTCTCCTCTCCAGCCATCCCAGCACCTGCCCTCTAGATCCCATCCCCTCACACCTTCTACAAGCCATCGCTCCTACACTTCTACCAGCACTCACACTCATCATCAACACATCTCTCCACACTGGCATTTTCCTGAACACGTTCAAACAGGCTCGGGAAACCCGCTGCTTAAAACACTCATTACACACGTCACTTGTAGTCAAGTCATCTTCACTTATATAGCGCTCTTCACAATACATATTGTTTCAAAGCAGCTTCATAGTGACAACAGGAAAATTCTTATCGAGCTAAAGTTGTTTTTTGATTGAATCACTTGAGTTGTAAAAATTGTTAATTATTACTTTAGGGGCCGCTTTAAATGACACCTTTCCTACCGAAAAACGAATACCTTTAATGCATTCTTGCCGTTCATTTACGTGTTTAGTCTATAGGTTTGCGTGTTTGAGTGTGTGTGTGTGCGCAGAAGCTTGGTCTTTTTTAAAAAAGTGATATTTGCCAAATTACTTGTCTGGTCCGCATAATACAGAAAAATTAGTTGTGTCCGTGGATCTATGAGAACTGGAATAATTTGATAACGTTTCATCTGTACATAGGGAAAGGAAAGGGAAGTAGGCCTTCGCAGGAGATAGATTAGTTGAAACGTCAGGGCTGCGTTATCATCATGTCTAGATGCAGGTCCTTCATCTCATCTGGATACGGCCTGGATCTGGCAGGCTGCAGCAAACCTCGGGATAAACAGACTAATATTAGCGTAGACGCCATTCTTCTTATGATGTAGCGAGTACATCAGGTGTTATGGGAAGTGTTCCCGGTTCCGGCTGACCTAATCTATGCAGCCTAACAATTTACATGATTTGAATTATAGAAGTAGATAATGGTTTATGTGTATGCAAGTTTACACAGATGTATTTTTAGTCTAGATGACAGAGTGTGTCTGCTTCCCGAACAGCGATAGGAAGAGGTTTAAGGTGCTAAAAAGGAGAAGGATCTACTGCCTGTGGTTGATTTTGATATTCTAGGTATTATCAGCTGGCCTGAATTCTGAGATCGCAATAGACATGAAGGACAATAATTAATTAAGAGCTCGCTCAGGTACTGGGGAGCTAAACCATTTAGTGCTTTGTAAGTAATTAGCAAGTAGCAATGTTTAATTGGGAGCCAATGCAGTGTTGACAGAACCGGGCTAATATGGTCATACTTCCTGGTTCTAGTAAGAACTCTAGCTGCTGCATTTTGGACCAGCTGGAGTTTATTTAACAGGCGAGCAGAACAACCACCCAGTAGAGCGTTACAGTAATCTAGCCTTGAGGTCATGAACGCATGAACTAACTGATCCGCATTTGTCATTGACTTGCAGACAGTTACAGACCTGTTTCTCTCCTACCATTCAGAGCAAAAACACTTGAACGAGTTGTTTTCAACCAGGTGTCATCTTTCCTCTCACAGAGCAATCAATTGGATGTCAATCAATCTGGTTTCAAGACTGGCCATTCAACCAAGACTGCACTACTCTCGGTCACTGAATCCTTGCGGATTGCAAAGGCTGATTTCAAATCTTCACTTCTCATTCTGCTCGATCTATCTGCTGCCTTTGACACGGTGAATCATCAGATCCTTCTGTCCACCCTCTCATCACAGGTACTCCACTTCTCTGGTTTGAATCCTATCTCACAGGAAGGTCTTTCAGGGTTGCCTGGAGAGGGGAGCTATCCAAAGCTCATCAACTGACCACAGGGGATCCTCAGGATTCAGTGCTTGGACCCCTCCTCTTCTCCATTTACACTACATCACTTGGTCCCATCATTCAGGCACATGGTTTCTCCTACCATTGCTATGCTGATGACACACAACTCTTCCTTTCATTCCAACCAGATGATCCCACAGTAGCTGCACGAATCTCAAGCTGTCTGGCAGACATCTCGGCATGGATGAAGGAACATCATCTGCAGCTCAACCTGGCAAAGACTGAGCTCCTCGTCTTCCCTGCCAATCCGACTCTAAAGCACGAATTCACCATCCAGCTAGGCACATCCTCAATTACCCCATCAAATTCGGCCAGAAATCTTGGAGTAATCCTTGGTGACCAACTGAACTTCAAAGACCACATTGCGAAGACAGCTCGGTCATGCAGATTTGCACTACACAACATCAGGAAAATCAGGCCCTTTCTAACAGAACATGCAACACAACTTCTGGTCCAGGCCCTGGTCATTTCTAAGCTTGATGACTGCAATGCTCTTCTGGCTGGACTGCCATCATGCACAATCAAGCCTCTACAAATGATTCAGAGCGCTGCAATCTTTAACAAGCCCAAAAGAGCCCACGTCACACCTCTCTTCAACTCTCTGCACTTCTGCTCGCATCAAGTTCAAGGCGTTGACGCTTGCTTACAGATCTACCACAGGTTCAGCATCCTCCTACTTCCACTCACTCCTACGAGTCTACACTCCTACCAGAAGCTAAAGGAGCGAAGGCTCATGGTACCTTCACAGAGAGGCACAAAATCACTCTCCAGAACATTCTCGTTCACTGTTCCTTGCTGGTGGAACGATCTTCCTGCCTTCATCCGGAATGCAGAATCCCTGACAATATTCAAAAGACAGCTGAAAACTCATCTCTTCATGAGCACTTAACCTCATCTTAAAAAAAAAACCCTATCCTTTCATCACCTATCCTTTCACTTCCTTTAATCCCCCTCTATTGTAGCTTATGATACTCTGAGCAATGTCTGAAACTTGTATTGTGAGCACTTCTTGTGTCTATTTGCCTCTTCATGATGAATCGCTTGTTGTATTCCTCACTTGTAAGTCGCTTTGGATAAAAGCGTCTGCCAAATGAATAAAATGAATAATGTAGGGGGAGAGAATGTACAGTTTGTACGGTATAAAAACCATTACGCCTATGGAGAGTCCCCGTAAACCACATATACAAGTATGTGTGTGTGAGTATGTGTGTGTGAGTGTGTGTGTGTGACTGTGTGTGTGCATCACCACACCTCTAATGTCCAGCATCAGAATCACAGAGCGGTTCTGGAACACTCGGATCATTCAGGGATTCAAACTCTTCAAAGAGAAACGAGTCACACTTTAACTAAACAATGCTGTTCACCTCAACACGAGAGCGTCTGCTGAAATGAAAATGAAAGTGTATGAAGACTGAGATCATATCTGCTGCGAGTCCTGAGAGAAACGGCACAGACACGCAGACGACTCGTGAACATGAGAACACCCACACACTCCACACGAGATCTCCTATTGTCTATAATATAATATAATATAATATTCGTGGCAAGCAGGGCGGGGCCGAGAGTTCTTCAAGCCTTCTTGGGTATTTTCATGATGATAAAGTATATTTATAAAGCAATGCTAATCGACAGCCTTCATCACTGTAACAGAATAGTGTGAAATAATATGTTGTGTGCCTCATTCTGTGTGAGAAGCCACATCAGCTGACAGAAAGATGTTTTCAAACACTCGACTGATGTTATGAAGTGAGTTTGGAGTAAAAACATGTTATTAAATGTTGTCTTTTGTTGGACAATAAACACTTCTCATGTGTGGGAAAATGTTTGACGGGTGTTTCTTTATCAAACGCACATTATAAGCGACTCAGTCGGAGCAGAGTTGAGCCGTGCTTCACTGAGGAGCTGCGCAGAAATAAACCGCAGTGTTTGTGGAGTAGTGTGTTACCTTGCTCAGGCTGAGGATGTCGCTGCGCAGTCTCTGTTTGCTCTTCTGCATCTTGCTCGGCATCATTTTGCCGGTGCGGAAGTCGAAACATCCCAGATCCACAGTGTTGCCAAGGTAGCGGGACAACTGCGGTTTACTCCGGAACTTCTTTCCTGTGGGACTGGAGGAAAAATAAACATCAACATCAACACCCTGACCGACTCAACAGAGTTTGTTTAAAACCTCTGAAACTGTTTGTATTTCGTAATATGAATTATTAGATTGTTTTTTGAAACATTTGTGAAATATTATAAATAATGCATTATATATAATTTAAAATAGCTGTTTTCTATGTGAATATATAGTAAAGTGTAATTTATTCCTCTGAATTTTCAGCATCATTACTCCAGTCTTCAGTGTCACATGATCCTTCAGAAATCATTCTGATATGATGATTTGATGCTCAACAAACATTTATGATTATTATCAATGTTGAAAACAGTTCATGTTTCTGTGGAAACCGTCATACATTTGATTTTTCAGGATTCTTTGATGAATAGAAAGTTCAAAAGAACAGCATTTATTTGAAATAGAATCTTTTGTAACATTAAAAATGTCTTTACTGTCATTTTTGATCAATTTAATGCATCCTTGATGAATAAAAGTGTTCATTTTTTCAACAAAAAAAAAATATATATATCGTACTGACCCCAAACTCAAAAAAAAAGATTTAGAAACCATTTCTCTTAGTCTTATTCTGTTATTGTTCTCACATCAGGTTTATTCTGATCACAGATGCTGCAGAAGAGAAATCAAACTCACATCACGTCTTCTGCTCACATGAAATAAAAACTTAATGCATGTTTTTGATCTTACTGTTACTGATTCTAATGTTATTACAAACACAATAAAAAAACATTTCTCTTCATAATCATCATCAAACGCCTCTGAAAGCACAGCTGACATCATCAGTCTCTCTTGTTTCCTTCGTATAGAGACACTTTCAGCATCCAATCAATTTATCATGGAGAAAATCAATCGGTCGAGAACCTCGAGTCACTCAGAAACACGTCACGTTACAGAAGCGAAGTTGTGACTGTTGTTTCTTGTTGTTTCTCATCCAGAGACTAAAGCACTAATCTGCAGCAGATAAAGCACACGGCCTCAGAAACACTGACTGACCCTTGATACCGAACCACACGCCAACCAGCGGCTGCAGTGACCTCCGTGTGTTTGTTTACTTATGTCACTCCAAAGGCTGTTTTCTTGGAAAACACATAGTAGAAATTAAAATAATCAGAATAACAGATACAGACTTCAATGAATATAGTATTATAATCAAAAGTATTTAAAAATTATATTAAAGGGGACCCCTTTCACAAGATGTAATATAAGTCTCTGGTGTCTCCAGAATGTGTCTGTGAAGTTTCAGCTCAAAATCCCCCACAGATCATTTATTATAGCTTTTCAAATTTGCCTCTATTTGGGTGTGAGCAAAAACACGCCGTTTGTGTGTGTGTCCCTTTAAATGCAAATGAGCTGCTGCTCCCGCCCCCTTTCCAGAAGAGGGCGGAGCTTTAACAGCTCGCGCTTCGGTCGCTCAACAACAACAAAGCTGGAGAATCTCACGCAGCCAAAATGAGGATTGTCATTAACGGTGTTCAGCCTTACAGTCCTTAAAAAGCATTTTCTGTAAAAGAAAATATCTCTCTTTGAGTGTCGTAACTTTGCAGATGTTGTTTATGCTCAAACAGCAACATTACACACTAACTAAAGTTAAAAAAAGTCAAATCATAATCAACCACCCCTTTAATATTTATATTTAAAAAAAAATTGCAATATTTCCTTATAACCATCCATAAAAAAAATAACAATTTTACAAGCTCTTTCAGTTTAATAAACTTTTTTAAATTTTGCTATAAACACGCCTTTACTTGGTGAATGATAGAAATGATTAAAGAAATACACAATATGGAAGATTGACTTTTATTTTGAGACTTAAAAAGAATCTGTACTGTAATGTAAATGATAATAAAAAAAAATATTGTGAATATGTAAACCTATTCTTACCTCAAGTGCCTTTTTCTATAGTTTTTATTATTATTATTATTTGTTTTCCCCTTTTTTCTGTAATTTCTTGTTCCTTGAAAAATCAATAATAAATATTAAAGTAAAAAATAATGTCCATTAACCCGTTAAGCCCTCACAGACGTGAAAATTAATGTAATATATGAATGCTTTAAGTTGGTTTGGTTTTAAATAATTTATTACTGCAGAGGTGAAACACTTCAAAAAGTGAAAGTGAACAAAATATTTAAGTTTACTGTAAAGCAAATGTACTGAACTAAATATCTTTATTTTGTACAAAACATGTGTTTTACAAAATAATTTGGACTATAAAAATCAAAGCCGGATGTCTAACCAGCTTGTGTTCCAAATTTGAGGTTGAAATCACAAAAATTGAGCCGCTAAAAGGTTTTAAAGTTGCGTTTCCGTTTCCAAAGTCCAATTTCAAAACAGTTTTCACAGGATGAAGTTGAAGTGTTTTTTTGAGATTTCAAATGATGCCTATTTATGATAATAACTAATATATGTGATGGGGAATAGGCAATAAAAAAGTCCTACTCCTAAATAAATTTCGGAATAAAGAGAAGTAGAGAGAAGAAGAAGATAGAGAAAATGTGAAATGTTTTATTTGTTGGACAGATTCAACAGGGATCAATGAACACTTTTACAGTAACTTCGGCGCTTCCCTTCTCATGTCGTTCATAACATCAGCAAAAACAAGCACGATTCGGCACATTTAACCCTCCTGTGTGCCAAAATTCACATTCATGACCTTTGAACTTCACAGAAATAACGCTGATGTTCCGCAGCCCGGTTTAGATCACAATCCAACGTCAGTGTGAATCTGCAAATATTTATATCTTCTCATCGCATCTCGCTCACACACACACACACACACACACACTTGATATGCAAATCTCTGGTAATGCTTTCGTTTTACTCTGTCTAAACATGAGAAAGCAGCACATGTGTTGAAGGACTGCGCACGAGGAGGAAACATTCGGCAACAAAGATATAAATACATTTTATGGCGTTGTAATTACAGTAATATGTGCACTAAATAGTAAACATGGTGGCTGGATGATAACCAGGAGCAGAATGAGACACAGACACCTCCACACGAAACCAGCATCTGAATTCACACTAAATTAGATCCTCCCATTATAACTCACTTCATAGACTCCGTACAGTCCTGTCTGCTTGAAACAGAACTGTTACTTATGATTATAATGTGTGTGATTGATTACTTGTTTTGTTATTATCTGAAGATTTTAAGAAAGCAACAAGCTGGTCTAATCATTATTCAGATCAATTCAAGTTCTTCTCATCTGATCAGTTCAGTCAAATAATATTACTAATATAACAAACATAAGAGAAATTAAATGGTATTAAAGTGTCATTTTTAATGAATAAACTTGTGTTTTAACGGACTGTAGTTCATCTGAGCTCAACAGTTCAGCCGCTGTACGAACAAAAGCAGCAGTGACCAGATTCTGTCCACGAACACTGGATGAGTCAGAGATGAGTCAAAACTGAGAGAAAACACACTCCCATACACACACACACACACACACACACACTCTCTCTCACAGGGCAGGGCCTATCTTTCTTTGACAAGCACGAAGACACAGTTAGTGAACCGCAGCCGAGAGCTGATATCAGTTGTGACGGAGCGACACGCAGTGACCCCGATGACTCTAACGAGAACGATCTGACCGGCGTCAAGCTCAAGACCGTCAGAAATCTCACCGGATCAAGGGTGTTTCCGGTCGGCGTTAACCAGACAAAAGGACGTGCGGGAGATCCTCGGGGAGAGGGGGAAGGGAGCGAGCGCCTGATGAGACGCAACACACTCACCTACAACAAAACAATCCCTTCACTAAACACACACACACTGAGAGAAGTGAGAAATGAGAGAAGAAAGGGAGAGTTACTGCACGAGTTACAGAGGCCGCTTCGCTCAACCAGTTAACAACACAGAACTCAGATTCTCATCCCACTTTCAGTTCCTTAAAGACACATGAACATGATCGTTCTGTCATCATCACTCGCCCTCGGGCTCAAACACACACACGACTTGATTTCTTCTGTCTAATATTAATAAAGTTATTGAGCAGAATGACAGATTTTATTTATTTGGGTGAATTATTCAATGAAACAAATCATCCAATATTTTATTTATGTATATATTTATTTGTTTATTTATTTGGGTGAATTATTCCATGAGAAAAATTGTTCAACTTTTTTTATTTTTTATTTCATTTTTATTTTTGGGGGGTGAATTATTCATGACAAAATCATTCAGTATTTTACTTACTTATTATTTGGGTAAATTATTCCATAAAACAAAAAACAAAAATAACATTGTGTTATTATTTAAATTTATTTATTTATTAGGGTGAATTATTCCATGAAAAAAAAAAAAATTGAATTATGTGTTTGTTTGGGTGAATTATTCCATTTAAAAAAATCTCAGTTTTTTT
Organism: Ctenopharyngodon idella; assembly: GCF_019924925.1. Classification (NCBI taxonomy): domain Eukaryota; kingdom Metazoa; phylum Chordata; class Actinopteri; order Cypriniformes; family Xenocyprididae; genus Ctenopharyngodon; species Ctenopharyngodon idella. The sequence continues at coordinate 42,360,255 of NC_067224.1, forward strand.
TATTTATTTTATTTTTATTGTGGGATGAATTATTCCATGAAAAAAAAAAAAATGATTCCATAATTTTTAAAAAGTACTAAACAATAACGGGTTCGAAATGAAAACATCAATTATCAAATACTCATTAATCTTAGATTAATGTTGCCTGATCAGCCCAAATAAATCCAACTGTAAAAAAAATAATAATGATAATTATCCTTAATAAATGTATTATGTTGATTTACATTTGCAATTACTATTATTATTTATTTATTACAGAGTCATCACACCTGTGTCTGTACCTTTGTTTACAGTATAAAACTGATTTGGATCACTAAAGAAAACCCTCATATATTCACACAAATATAACTAGAAAATACAGAATACTTTATTAATGATCATTATTATTATTATTTGTCTGTGTGTGTGAGTTTTCACTAGTGACCTTTGACCTCTTACAGGTACAGGTTGGAATTTATTTATTTATTTACACCATGTCAGCAACAATGCTATTTTCAGGTACAGGTAAGAGGTCAAAGGTCACTAACAAAAATCCTAATATATACATAAAAATAATAAAGAAATAAATAAGTGTTTATTATTTATTTTATTGTAAATCATTATTAAATTATGTATTATTAATGTGCTGGAGCTGTACTGTCAGAACTCTCCGTTTTACTCGTACAAACAGACGAACAGCTTCATGAAGTAAGTGTCAAACTTACATGTCAAACACATTAAACACGATTTGAGCGGCGCAGCAGGAAACACACTCAGAGGATTTTACTACAGTTTTCCATTCGCATAAAAACCAACCAGTTCGGCGTGTAGAAGAATGAAGCAGCGTTTATTGGGAATGAATGACTCAGTAACAGTTTGCACAAGTTACCGACACCAACAGGAAGTCGTCTCTCGGCTCACGGCCCGTGTGAGAAACACTGAAACTAATGAAGCTCCATTACAGCAGATGAGACATCATCGAGAAACAGGTCGACCGAGGGGTGGGTGTGTGTGAGTGTGTGAGTGTGCGTGTGCGTGTGCGTATGTGTGTGTGTGTGTGTGTGTGTGTGTGTGAAGGCGACTAATCCCAGAAGCCTTTAGTGTAAGCAGTGTAGTCGGATCCACCTCTGACCTCTTAAAGACACAGGCTTTATGGCTTCCACAATGCGAAAAACACCGAAGGAATCATGGAATTTAGTTATAAAAATATCATGAATATCATGGAATTTCAGAGATTTTGTATGAATAAATCAAAAGTAGGGCTGTAGTTCATCTGAGAGTCTCTTCAGCAGCATTGCACCATCTCATCGGAGGAAACTATCTGCAGATACACACAAACTCACGGCTCTTCACCGCAACCCGCCAAAATAAAAGTTCAGAAAACTATCTGCAGATACACACACAAACTCACGGCTCTTCACCTCAACCCGCCAAAATAAAAATTTAGTTTAACTTGAAGAAACCGTGACAGAAATGTATTATTATTGAAATAATTATAAGGAATATCACAATTTTTCTTCCATGTTTTTATTTCAACAGTAAACCAGTGTTGTGCAGCATTTTGTTTACCAAAAAAACTAAAATCAAAGAAATCGTTTAATTTTCATTTGATTATATTTTAAAAGATAAATTAAATTATTTATGTTTTAATAATTCTAAAACAGACAACACAGAATTTCTGAAGAAAATGCCTTTTGATTATTAAATTTTAATAAAACCATTAAAATGGAATCCAGAATAATTCAAATAGAAAACAGAATTTGTGAAAAAATAAAACATTTCATGGGGCCCTAAAAATATAATTTGTTAAACTTTTATACAATTTAACAAAAATGTAGTAAGTTTCCTGAATTTAATTAATTAGAAATGCTTTTTGATTACTAACATTTAATTTAATCATTAAACAATTAACATAGAAAAATTGAATTTAGAAAAAAAATAAAACATATTGCATAGGGCCGTACATCTGCATGTTCAGATTTGTTGTTTTTTTACACATTCTAATGAAGAGAAATGAACAGAGATGTAAAAACACACATCCGTCTGAGATTAAGCACAGGATTCCAGACGCTTTACATGATTAATACAGCCGATGACACACAATACTAATGCGCTTCATTTACATTCCCCTCAAGATTGAAAGAACTTTAACATCTTCAGAAATCTCTGACAGGCAAAACCTGATTATCACTGAACACAAGCGATGCAGAGCTGGATCTGAACAGGAAGTGATTCAGTGCAGAAACGCTGCATGACAGATCGATTCTGCATCTCACACTCGCTCAGAGCTGCGCTGATTCTTTTAAAGTCTCCATGAAATCAAAATGGACGATTCTTATTTTCTTCATGGAATATTGCAGTGTTTATTATAAATGATTTATCGGTGCACATTATTATTGTTTTAAATTCATGTTCCTGGTCATCTTGAATCAGCATCTCTTCTCTTCTCCGATGACGAGGGCGGGACAACCTGTCACTCACATGAGATCCACCAATAGCAAACCACAACCATCCAATCAATTCCCCACAGACAAAATCAAGCCCCGCCCTACATTTGTTCTTGTTCCAGAAGCGTTTCACTCGGATATAATAGTGAAGACTAGTGCAACTTCCCTTTCATGCTGACTTTAAACTGGCACTGCAACAGGAAGTGATGTCACTCAAATGCCCAGAGACGCCATCGATGGAGTCCAACAGTGAGAGGACGGCTGATGGCAGATCAGTTTACAGGCCTCCACTGCCATCATGGCACCTTATACAAACCACACACACACACACACACACCCTTCCCCCACAGCGCGTGAACACACTTACAGCGCATTACAGAGAAACACGGCGGCTTCACAGCACTCGGGTCACTGCAGCACTGAACACACACACACACACACACACACACGGCTTCACTGAGAGCCACAAGCCGCTGTGATGATGTTTGATGAGTAATCAGACACTGACAGTAATGGGAGCAGAAGAGTCTCGTCTGCTTTCAGGCCTGCACTGCATTCTGCTCACTGTAGTACATACTGAATACTGCATACTGTTTAGTGTCCGACCAATATAGATTTTTCATTAACCGATGGTGATACCTGTAACTAGAGAGCTGAGTGTGTTTGAGTGTGTGTGAGAGAGTGTGTGTGAGAGAGTGTGTGTGTGTGTGAGAGTTTGTGTGCATGTTTTTGTGACATATCAGGACACAAATGTGTATAATGGCATGGGTATGACAGGTATTAGAAGGAGAGGGTGAGTTATGAGGACATTATTCCATGTCCCCATTTTTCAAAAGGCTTATAAATCACAGAATTAGTTTTTGTGAGAAAGTAAAAATGCGCACAGTTTCCTGTGATGGGTAGGGTTAGGGGTAGTGTAGGGGGAGAGAAAATACAGTTTGTACGGTATAAAAACCATTACGCCTATGGAATGACCCCACAATTCACAAAAACAAACCTGTGTGTGTGTGTGTGTGTGTGTGTGTTACTGGCATATACAATTTAAGTAAGATTTTAAGTAAATGAAACAAAATAAATTCTGCATTTAATTTAATAACAAATATTTAATATTACTATATTAAATATTAAAACACTGTGTTTGCAGGGTCCAAATTATTACTTTTTTGTATTCATAGTTTTACCAAATGGATGCAAAAGAAATTGCATTATCAATTTTATCAGAAAAATCACAAAAGCATTTGTTTCTCCATATTGTTCAGCCCAATATAATAGTGGTGACGGTTTGTTTTTTAATTGAAATGAACAGTTTAATGGACAATAATAAAAAAAAAAAACGATGGCCAGCCATAACCAGGTGTAAAAAAGTAAGTTTTGGACTGTATGTGTAATACAATGAAATTCATTAAAAACATTTAAAATCCCAAAGGTTACTGACGCTCCTGTTCATCAGACACAGATACTGTTTAAAGCAGATCATCTCAAAACAGACGAATCGCTCTGTTCCTGCTCTTCTCTGTGTGACTGTGTGCAATACTTCAGACACAAAGGTCCATATCAATAAAAACATTTAATCATTCATTTAAAAAAGCAATAAATGCATGA
>NC_067224.1:43676782-43806782 GCF_019924925.1 Ctenopharyngodon idella
CCTCCCAGCACCATCCGTCTCCATTGTAACATGCTGAGGGAGACTCGCTCTGCAAATTTCCCAGCATGCATCGCTGTCTGCACTAAAAGGACGTGCTGTACCTCAGAGTCCCGTCTCTAAGAGAGACTCCAAAACGCTCAGAGCGTGACGAATGTGCCACGATGTGCTGTTCCCGAGGGTCAATCTAACCACACAGAACATTATGTCCACGAATAAAATATTAAACTCACAATTTCAAACACATATTAGTTATTTTTCTAACTAACAATATGCCTTCTTTAAGACAACATAAGGGCAAATTTTAAATCAATATCCCACTTTTAAACTTCTAAAATGACAATTATATCTTATAATAAATAATATATTTCTAGGACAGCTTTTAATTGATTTTATTCTCATGTGTTTTGTTTTATTGTTCTCTTTTTTTGTGTAAGCACTGTAAGAAGCTTGCTTTAAAAGGAACTATGTAAAAATGTAGAAATCTCTTCAACACAGGGAATCTCTGCTGTCGTGACACAGAGGAAGAGAATGAATGATTTAAGCTCTTTAAGACATATTAAGTCACGTCTCTACCACACGACACAATCACGCACGCCCGAAATACTACACCATGAGCATCTAACTGTGCAGCACGGGTGTATTCAGCACACATACATATATACACACACACACTGATGGAGTTTATGTGTGTGAATCTCTGCAGACGTGGCCTTCTGACTCCAGGACAGCTATTTTTAGTAAAGGTGGACACCCTGCCACAGACAGACTGACCTCTCGGCACAACACACGTCTCACGTACACGTCGTTTCCTGTAACCTGACGAGCATGTGACACAAACGCATGACAGACACTTACGAAAACACCAACAACGGACTCTTAATTGCGTGTTCCATCAGAGCATTAGTCTACAGTAAACACTCGCTGTCATAATCATTCATCATGTACAACTGCTGGTGAACAAACATTTTGAGTGATGTCCATCATTCTGAGTAACACATAATACATACATACATAATGAAGTAGACAAATCAAAACACCATTATACACAAATAACTAACCGTGGAAAGATGGATTTATGGATATATGGAAAGATGTGGATAGATTGATTGAATTAGACAGACAGACAGAATGACAGAACAGATAGAACGAACGACAATGACAGATTGAACAAGAGAATGACAGATAGAACAACAGAAAGAATGATAGAACGACAGAATGATAGGACAGACAGACAGAACAAAAGAACAGCAGATAGAAGGATAGAAGAACAGATAGAACAATGGAATGATAGAACGATAGATCAATATAACAACAGAACAATAGAATGACAGCTAGAACGAAAGAATGACAAATAGAACAAAAGAACAACAGATAGAATGATAGAACGCTAGCTGGATAGAATGACTGAACGTCAGAACGATAGAATGACAGAAAAAACAAAAGAATGACAGATAAAATGAAAAAATGGCAGATAGAACGAAAGAATGTCAGAGAACGATATAATGATAGAACGACAGAACAATAGAATGATAGAACAATATAACAGAACAATAGAATGACAGAACGAAAGAACGACATAGAACAAAACAATGACAAAAAAAGAACGGCAGATAGAAAAATAGAACGATATAGCAGAACAAAAGAACGATAGATAGAACGAAAGAAAGTAGAATGACAGAACAACAGACTGAACAAAAGAATGACATAAAACGAAAGAACAGCAGATAGAACGACTGAATGAAAGAATGACAGATAGAATGCTAGCTAGATAGAACGACTGAATGACAGAATGATAGAACGACAGAATGACACAGAACAAAAGAACGACAGATAAAAAGAAAGAACGGCAGATAGAATGATAGAGCGACTGAACAACAGATAGAACGACTGAATGACAGAATGATAGAACGATATAAAAACAGAACAATAGAACGACAGATAGAACGAAAGAATGGCAGACAGAATGATAGAGCGACTGAACAACAGATAGAACGACAGAATGACAGAACGATAGAACGACAGACAGAACAAATGTACGACAGATAAAACTAAAGAACGACAGAACAATATAACAACAGAACGACTGATAGAATGAAAGGCAGATGGAACGATAGATAGATAGAACGACAGATGGAATGATAGGCCAATAGAATGAACGATAGAACAACACAGACAATGACAGAACGACAGAATGATGGATAGAACGACGGATAGACAATAACAGAATGATAGAGTGCTAGACAGAACGACGGATAGATGGATAGAGCGATGGATGGACCTGTTTTCATACATCAGTATCTACAGCACCTTCATAGAAACTTTCACAGGAATCTGCAGCGAATGAGGCCAAAAAACAACTGAAACTGTACCCGGTTCCTCTGTCATCTACATGCTTCCATACAGACACACACAGGTGAGCTCAGAGGTGACATGCGGCGTGGCGCGTTCAGCCCCACCTTCATACGGACAAAAACATGGTAAAAGATCCGTCTTGTCATCTCTTACCACACAATACCCTACTGAATAAATCCTGCATGGCTGAACTCAATACCGACGTGTTTATTTTACTACAGAACAAAGCATGGCTCAATGAGAGTGAAAGGAGACAAAACACATCCAAACAGGAACAGACTGTGCGAGACGATTGTGTTTTCAGGTGTAGGAATGACAGACACACCTATGGAAAACCTCACCTCAACTCAACTCTTTATCCTGAACTTAACTTGAATTGAAACCGATGCAGAATTAGAATTCAAATATGAATTTCCTGTGCGTTTCCATAGACAATTCGATTCAAATTCATATTCAAATATTGAAGTCAATTCTTAAAGGGATAGTTCACCCAAAAATGAGTGAGCTGTCAGAATGAGTGAGCTGGCCAATCAGATCAAAGAAGGCGGAGCTTACTGTTACGAGTGCGAATTCCAACGCGACGTTTCATATTTGATATTAAACTATATAGACTATATTTTAAACATTTAATATTTGACGACTATTTTATGATTGAAATATTCAGCGACCGACAGTGATGTAAACTACAACATTTTTATGAAATTTCACCATTTTGAATTGAAAACATGCTATTATTTGATTAAAATTATATGATTAATGTAATTTATAACTGAATGTGACAATACGAGAAACGTTTTTGACATATTAGACATAAAAATAAGAGTGAATATTTAAAAAAATATATATTATTTGCAAATAGTTTAAATTGATTACTTAATAACTACAATAGACCTGGTACTTTTACCGTTCTTATTTCTTTTTCGTTATTCCTTTCTCATCTTTTAATTATTTAATTCATTTTAATAAAAAAAACAAAAAAAAAAAAAAAAAAAAACAATAATTACCCCCCCAGGGAAAAAAATTTTCAAGACATGGTTACAGCCTTGTTTTGTAGCCCAAAAAAGCGCCTCCATCCATCATAAAAGTAATCCATACGACTCCAGAGGGTTAATAAAGGCCTTGGATGGATATTTTTCTCACAAAAACGCATCGCTTTGCTTCAGAAGGCCTTTATTAACCCCGTGGAGCCGTATGGATTACCTTTATGATGGATGGATGTGCTTTTTTGGGCTTCAAAATCTCACCCCCCATTCACTCCCATTATAAAGCTTGGAAGAGCCAGAATATTTTTTAATATAACTCAGATTAATATAACTCAGATTGTGTTTGACTGAAAGAAGAAAGTCATTATACACCTAGGATGGCTTGAGGGCGAGTAAATTATGGGATAATTTTCATTTTTGTGTGAACTAACCCTTTAACTAGGGCTGTTCGATATTGACGATATATATCGTTACCACGAAATAAAATGTCTATCGTTAGAGATTTTGCTATATTGTAGTATGTAAATATATTGCACTATTGATTGACACTTCAGAGTGATGAAATGCATGAATGAGAATATAAAGAGCGGGACGTGCTTGATGTTAAAAGAGTTATAAGCGTAATATATCCTGAAAAGGAACTGGGTGCAGCGCTTGTGCTGACTGGCACACTGCCAAAGTGTGCACATGAAACCTGCCTCTCTCAGAAGGTGATCGCGAATTACAGACGTGCTCGATGTTAAAGTGTATTAAGCACAATAAGTAGGGGTGGGCGATATACTGGTAGACACGTTAGCTGGTTGAAATTGGTCAACTGGTAGAGATTTTGGACTATCGTCTCTGTCAAGGTTACGCACACGTGAGGTTGCTATGCTGCGCGGTCACGAAAGATTATAGAGTTTTTAAGCATTGCGGTTTAAAAACAAGTGGTTTTAAACCGTTTAAGTGCAATTAGCAGCGAAAGACAACTCATTTCAGCATATGCACGCGCTCTCTGAGAGACTGTTTCCCAGCGCCGTCTGAGAGCGTGCGAGGACTGAACTGTGTGCTTTTTGACGCCTAATTGGGCTTGAACGGTTAAATACACATACCCATGTGGCATGTGCCAAAGTGACCACGTATTTGCAAGTAAACAGAGCCATTTATGTCTTAAGTGAAGGTACAGTTGAGAAAGACAAGGCTCGAGTATATTGGATCGGTGCAGTCAGTCTTAAAGGGACAGCATCCAAATTTACCTGCTGTCATTATTAATGCTAATCAAACAACAAAAAAGAGAGAAAATCTCTCACTGCTTGCTTTTGTAACTTTAATAAGAAGAAATGTATATTTAATTTACACAGTAAAAACTATGCCTTGTTTTTTATACCTTTGATTAGTTTATACATTTTCTTGTGCTGTAAGTTTTTTCATGTAGGTCTAGTTCGTCTGTAGTTTGTCTTCTTTGCTCTTTCTTTATCACAGTTTATTTGTCTTCAGTAAGCTTGAGTTTTTTAGGCTAGTATTAATTTTTTAAATTATATTGAAATTGATGATAATTATCGTGATTTAAAATTACTCATATCGTGATATAAGATTTTGGTCATATCGCCCAGCCCTACCTTTAACCCTTCAAAAACCCATTAAAAAGTTCAGGACGATGGAACTGGAAGGCCTGAAACTCGATTCCAGGTTTTGGCTTACAAAAATACATCACTCTATACTGATTATATTAGCTCAGATCCTGAATGGATAAGAATGGAAACCATGTTTTCTATCCTCAACAGAAAACTATCATGAGAATCATGTAGAAACGTTCTTAAAATAACAACAACAAAAAAACACTAGCTAATTTACCAAATGGAGTCTCAAGAGAACAGTCAATAATAAAAAGAGTCCAAATTATCACATTAAGAACATCTTCACACAAACATTTTCCAGCCACTTTGTTCCCCAGATAATTAAAGAGGACAACACAATGGAAACTGTGGCCGCAACGGGCCAGTGAGAACCATTGATCGTCTCCACTCGACCAGAACACAGAACCGGCATCAGGCCCAGGTTTCCCATCCGCTCACACCCACCAATTAGTTACTAGGAAAAGGGCAACTGCATTGGGCAGGTTCTGGTTCCATCGCAATGAGAAACAACATGGTTTCTAGTAAGAGCGTATAAGCAGCTCTTGGCACGAGCTCCGCTCTGGATGGGCCGCAGTGCAGTTCACTCTTGAGCATAGAGGTTTACAACCGGTCTCGAGGAAGACGAGGCACAGGCTGTGCTTTGTTTATGGAGCACACTAAGTGTTTAATGAGCGCCGAGGGGACGCGTTCGCTCGCTCTGAGTGCCACATCATAATGGAAAACCCAACTACAGCCACGGCTTTACACTGCGCTGCTCACAGAAACTGAATTAAAGTAAAATCAGGAGCCCAACAAAACATCCACAACTACAAGATACTATTCGAGTCGAATGATTTAGGATGCTCGGTTCTGGTAATCGTTCTTGAACGTCCACATTCTATGAAACACCAAATAAAAACATGTTTCCTACACAACTATAACTACTAAAATTTTTAATGAAATCATTACGGAACCATCAAGAGGAATCAGAATCACTGAATTTCTAATGATTTCAATCCCTTGATCAAACATCAGCTGAATTCTACTGACTACAGATTGGCTAATGAACTGATATTACTTGCTGGAAGAACTGTTTATTCAGATTATTAAATGAGCCATGCGTTTTACACAGATTTTAATTACGATAAAGAGGGTTTTAGGCACTCTACTTTGGTTTTACCACAGGTGTAAAGGTGTTCTTTGGGTATAACACAGCGTATCTCATGTCACTTGATCATGGAATTATGCAGGTTTCTGCCTATTTAAGACCAAGTAAAGAAAGTTTAAGGAATAAATTGAATGGAACAATACGTCAATATGTTTATTAAATGTAAATGCCAATGGAGAAACACAAAGAGTTGTTGTAGCAACACTTCAAAGTTTGGAAAAACAACTTTCAAAAGATATGGGTCATTGACGAATAAGGTTTTTAAAAGTGTAAAAAAATGTAATGGGGATATAATTGATTTTGAAGTTTTATTAAGTGTTAAGAGAGTTCATGCTTCATGACCACATGGTCCTTTGCAGCTGTCTGAATGATGTCACATCCTGTCACATGATATTGACCGCATGACTTGAACCAAAATGGTCCCTTTAAATAGGTTACTCCGAACGACATCAATTAAATTAATTTTTCCCGGACATTTTTTCTCATAACAAAGCAACGACTTCTACATTTAATTTTATTACCATTTTGCACTATGTTGATATAAGATGTTATAAAATCATGCCAGAATAAAATATATATACATTTATTACATTTTAAGATATTTTAATCACAAATGAAATGGCTGTATTGGCCTTTGAACGGTTAAACCGAATTAACTTTTTAACACTTCAAAATCTTTAAAATACCTTTATATGTAGCAAAATATAATTAAAACCTTTTGGATTCAATAAAAGAGATCTAGTTGTAGTACCTTACATACTTTGGATGTCATATCTTTGATTTTTATTATTATTATTAAGGCCTTTGGAACGACCCGTCACGTCATTGACCCTAATACATAGTGTTTAAAGGGGCTATATGTACAATTCAGAAACACTTGTCATTAGCGACACCGGTGGGCATTAAGTGAACTGCAGTCCGTTTTTCTTTTTCGTTCTCCGCTTAGAAGTAAAAATACGTTGGAATCTGGCTATGTGAGACTACAGCTTGAATGAATCCCTTTTCTTTGCACGACACATTGACATTACAGTACAGAACAGCTCTTTCAGCATTTTTTCCTCTTGGGAGCGCATGTAAACTACACATCCTTTGATTTTCCCGACAAAAACATCCAGAGTCCTTCAGATAAAAATCAGGCTTTCATAGACAACCTAGAAGTAAGAGAAGGTCTTATTTTTTTAAGTTTCGTTACAAGCCGTTCACACACTGGCAATAAAAAGTGATTAATACATAAAAATTCTTACATATAGCCTCTTTAAGGCTTGAATATCAGTAACATTTAATTCCATGAATTTATGCTCCCATTTAAGATCTTTTTTTTAAGGCCTTAATTTGTGGAAGAATGAATAAGAAACTCTGATTATGTCAAAACATACTAAAACTACAGCCAAACACAGCCCAGATCGCTTTAATGCTGACACTGTTTAGTTTGAGATGATCGTATATTAAGGTCTAAATATTTGTAAAAAGGAGCCCTAAAAGACTCAAATAACCCTTGCTCATGGAGTCAGATGATTAACCTCAAACTGGAAGGCAAACTTGCAGCAAAAGGGTATCCAATAAAACTCCAAATACGACATCCAAAGTCAACCAGCAGCATCCGTCAGAGTTTAAGAGTGGACATGTGCTGAGGTATCAGCATTCCCTGACATTTCTTACACGCAAAGATCAAAGACCTTCCCAACATCTGTTCACTCCTGCATGGGAGTTTATAGGGAAAGTACACTCTAGAACAGCGGAAAGTGGAAAAACAGGAAGAGAAAGGAATGCAAGCCATCATGGCGGTTAATAACGCGGGGTCAGGATGGAGTCCAAACAAACACAAAAACATGTAATCTAAAGACAGGAAAATCACTACATCAGTCTTCACTCCGCTCTGATCTGCCAATTAAAGAAGGGTTGTTTCATAAAGGTGACAGAAGATGTTTTGGCTTGCACTTCAGCTGGAGGGCATTTTTGTAGTGTGCATCGAGCCGAAGAGCACCGTTACCATCTGCCTCGGCCTGCACAGACCACAGCGCCCAAAGCGTGCGCTACACTCGGGATGGATTATTGGATTTGAAGCACACAAAATATATCTAACCAAATAAACCGTAGGTTTATCCTCAGGTGACCCTTGGAAATTTGCAACAGCTGCCTGAATCTTGCATAAACAGTGCCAAAATTTCATATTTCTAACCCAAAGCAGAGAAAAAGTAAGTTACTTCGACACACACTGCTATGGTAGCTTGTTTCCGCCACTAAATAAAAAAATTTTAAAAAAAAAAGGTAATTGTGACTTTTTCTCTCACAATTCTGACTTTTTTCCTCAGAATTGTGTTTATAACTCGCAATTCTGACTTTTTATCACGCAATTCTGACTTTTTATCTCGCAATTCTGACTTTTTAATCACGCAATTCTGAATTTAAGATGCAATTCTGACTTTATATCTCGCAAATCAGACTATATCTCACAATTCTGACTTTTTTCCTCAGAATTGTGTTTATAACTCGCAATTCTGACTTTCTATCACGCAATTCTGACTTTTTATCACGCAATTCTGACTTTATAACTCGCAATTCGGACTTTATAACTCGCAATTCTGACTTTATAACTCGCAATTCGGACTTTATATCACGCAATTCTGAATTTAAGATGCAATTCTGACTTTATATCTCGCAAATCAGACTATATCTCGCAATTCTGACTTTTTATCACGCAATTCTGACTTTATAACTTGCAATTCGGACTTTATAACTCGCAATTCTGACTTTATATTACACATTTCTCAGAAAAAAGTCAGAATTGTGAGAAATAAACTTTATATGTATAAGCCTATGTATTATTTATATCACAATTACCTTTTTTATTTTTTATTTAATGGCGGAAACAAGCTTCCATACTCTGTAGACTTCACGATGGACTCGTGTCACTCACCATTATCTCAGCAGGTGTGCTTTTGTTTAGTCTTGACTGTTTTCCGCCAGCTCTCCTCACCACGACGGGTCTCGCACCTCACAGCAACAGCTCACGAGACACACGGTCTGAAAGAAAGAAGATCAGAAGTGAGGGGTCAAAAAGAGTGCAACGAAATGTAGTGTCTGTTACCTAACCCATTGAACACAAGAGCATTAGTGAGGTCAGACGGGGTTTATCCAGATCATCCTAAAGGTCTTCATAGGTCATGACAGAACCATTTAGATTGTAATTCATTCCTGTGAACAAAGCTGAATTTTCAGCATCGTTACTCCAGTCTTCAGTGTCACATGATCCTTCAGAAACCATTCTGATTTGCCAATTCGAAAACCTTAATCTTAATTATTCCACTTTTGACTGGTAGCATATTTATAACATTTACCATAACACTGACATTTAAGACCAGTCCAGTCAGTCAAAAATTTGAGCTTGCAAATATGTAGTTTTGCACATCTCTAGTATTACGTGCATGTATCTTATTTCTTGGTTCTTGCTCATCTGAGCAGCAAGGACACAGATCATCAGTGTTGTACAATAACTAATATTAGTGTTCAGTTCTGCTCAGATCGAAAGTCTTTCTCAACCCTTTCTCAGGAATGTTCAGCATTCGCTGTTTTTCCTGCTCAGAGTCCAAATACTTGCAAAATTCGATAGAAAAAATGTTGAGTCCAAGACATAGCTGAGCAAACAGGCCTGAACATGCAGATTTAGGAACACAAACACATGCACAGGTTATCAGCGCAGCAAACTCTGCAGTCTGTTACTATCCAGTGTAACGCAGCGTCTGCCACCAAGTAAGTGTGTGTGTGTGTGTGTGTGTGTGTGTGTGTGTGTGTGTGTGTACACACCCATGGCAACACATGCTGCGTTGAGTTGCTCACCCGTGCCGCTCTCACCCGCTGACACAACCTTGATCTCCGGCTACAAGCTGACTAATAGGATGAGCTTTGATTTACAGGAAAAGGAAAGTAAAAAAACTCCACAGGTGCCCAGAGCTCATTGGAACACACGGATCATACTGTTTCCTTCCAAAAAGCCCACTAAAAATAAATAATAATAATTAAAATGGAAGTTCTGTAAAGAAATTCATACGTATACACTGTTTCAGACCATCAAATCGCAGTAAAACTGAGTTATTGTTATTTTATTAAACTTTTTTTTTTTTTTAATTGTGTGTGTGTAAATGTGTAATTAATGTTACCAATGCTTTGGCAATTTAAAGCCTTTTTTTTTTTTTTTTTTTTAACCATGCCAATAAAGCTATTTGAATCTTAAGTTGATGAATATAGCTGTCATGGAGTAGCATTTATAGCTATAATTTCCAGATATTTTTGTAAATTAAAAACATAGATTTTAATTCACGTATTTATTTGTGGAGACAAAAATTTGACATACTGCCATGACTAGCCAAAAAAAATCCTTGTTGAACTCCTGACTAATAGTTTCAAACATTACAGCTCTACAAGAGGGCAGCCTTTACCTACAATGCTGCAGAGATTCATTTAAACACACCCTCTGATTTAGACTCCTGCACACACACACACACACTCATTCACTCACTCACTCACTCAGCACAAACTCTCTTATAAGACACTTATAAGGCACAAACTTCTCTCACTCCCTTCATCTTGTTGCATTCTAAAATAGAATAGAAACTGTTACACTGCGCGTCTGAAGCGACATTGTTTCATTCAACACCAAAACATTGTAGCAGTTGTTGAACGTTCTAAACTTCAGAAACCGCTACACTTGTAACAAGCGCAACATTCCGCTCGAGCGCAACAGTGTGTCAGCGAATGAAAAGCTCGAGACACGAGAAAATAAGTTGAGCTCTTACCTGAGCACGTCCCTGAGTTTGCGTGGACACAAACTCCTGTACATTTCATGCCACGATCACGCCTATCCACGTGCGCGCGCGCACACACACACAAAGCGCGCGAAGTGGGCGGGGTCTCGGGCGTGTAGTACGTGACAGCGCTGTTCTCTTGCGTATCTCAGCACTTGCATAGCAGGGAATTTTACATCGCTCCATGTCCTAAATAAACTTTGAAGGCACGTGCGTCCAGATCGCAGTGTGTTCTTCTGCTGGACGCGCATATACGAGAACACACACGTCCATAAGCGCGCGCTGTGTTTTGTTTGCATGTAACGCCCCCCATTTCACGATCACAATAGAGTCTCCGGACCCCTTCTGAGACTGTCCTGTCCGGCCGTTTACAGTGCACTGGAATGAACTGGCTACAACTGGAAGAGGAAGTCATTTAGTTGAGATACTTAGTTTAGCTCGATTTAATGGACTTAGTGTTTCTATTAGGCGACAGTCCAGCACCACATCAGATTTAGCCATTCATTTAATTCCAATCAAGAAAAATGACAACTGGGGTCAAGAAGGGGTCCGGAGACTCTATTCTTTTAATAATAAATAGTGTGTGTATTATATATATTTATATACACACACACACACACACACACATATATACATATATTAAATAATGATAAATAATAATAAATAATGTGTATATATACACACACACACACACACAAATTATTCATGGATGGATTATTAAATTGCTAATACGACTTTATAATGATAGAAAAAAAACATTTACAAAAAAGGTAAAAACTGCAGAATGAAAATCAACTTATATTGGCACTTAAGAAACCCTTTTAACAGATTATGATTCTTTAAAATGTATTAATTTATGGTAGGCATGTGCACTTTTTCAGTATGGGAAACAAAATTCTAGATTATCCAAACTGGGGAAAAAAAAAAAAAAAAACGAACAGACTAACATGCAGAAAGTTGACAAAGCACAAAGAATCTTGCACTCCCTTAACTTATATTTATGAATCAGTGATAATGAGCATTATTGCACTTATTTATCAGTGTTACACACAAACTTCCCCATACTTTCCAAAGCCTCCAGACACACCTCCTTTAAACATGGCACAAAACACCTTTTATGGCAGTAACATACGCTGCAGTCAGACCGAACGCTGTACGACGGGCATCTCACCTGTGACATTTGATGGAGGAACTGAAAGTAAAGTGAAAGTTTGAGAGAAATTTCCATTTTCTGTTTACATCCCACACAAATTCCCTGAAACTCCCCACAAGAGTGGGACTACCAGTTCCGCGGCACTTGGAAAATTATTTTGTGCCAGCGTTTCACAGGCTTTTCCACTAACACAGTGTTTGTTTAAAGACTGATTCTTTTACATTTGATTTTAAGCAATTGAATCAAAACCTCCCATCACAAATATCTGTACGCTCAAACATCTGAACCGGAGTTGGCACCACACACTTCCAGAACAGCAAAGCCTTCGAGTAAATGGGAAGATCTGCATTCCCACAGCCGCGCCCTGTGGTGCAACACGGGTCCAAACACGCCAGTCCTTATCTGACTTCACAGAGCTCAACACACACCTCTAAACACACAGCAAAGAAATGATGAACCCAACATCTCTTGATGCATTTCAGAAATCATCCAACAACTCAAGTGATAGATTGATAGACAAATGCATTTGAATACCTGGGATTATATGGTCATTTATGGCCAACTTTTTAATGCCAAGGACCCTCAAGTGTGACGATGCCCCTAATCGCTCAAAATATGAAGGTACAGGCAGATATTAAGTTTTAATGTATACAGACCCATTTAAATAGTGTGAGTTAAATATGCAATGCAATACTATAAAAATCCAATAATTAGCTCTTATTTGTTATTGTACTAGCCAAACTAAGGCAAATATTTTCAATTAATATACAACCCGAATTCCGGAAATGTTGGGACGCTTTAATAAAATAAAATGAACGTTGGAATAAAAATGAATGGGACGTTGAATAAAATGAAAACTAAAAGACTTTCAAATCACATGAGCCAATATTTTATTCACAATAGAACATAGATAACATAACAAATGTCAGGTCTCAAAAAAGTTGGTACGGGGGCAACAAACAGCTGAAAAAAAGCAAGAAATTTTGAAAAGATTTAGCTGGGAGAACATCTAGCAACTAATTAAGTTAATTGATATCAGGTCTGTAACATGATTAGCTATAAAAGGGATGTCTTAGAGAGGCAGAGTCTCTCAGAAGTAAAGATGGGCAGATCTGTGAAAGAGTGCACAAAAAGATTGTGGAATACTTTAAAAACAATGTTCCTCAACGTCAAATTGCAAAGGCCTTGCAAATCTCATCATCTACAGTGCATAACATCATCAAGAGATTCAGAGAAACTGGAGAAATCTCTGTGCGTAAGGGACAAGACCGAAGACCTTTATTGGATGCCCGTGGTCTTCGGGTCCTCAGACGACACTGCATCACTCATCGGCATGATTTGACATTCTTGTTGGAAATCACGGACACCGTGTCCTCCGGGCTAAAGAGGAGGGAGACCTTCCAGCGCGTTTTCAGCATTCAGTTCAAAAGCCAGCATCTCTGATGGTATGGGGGTGCATAAGTGCATACAGTAAGGTCAACTTGTGTGTTTTGGAAGGCACTATGAATGCTGAAAGGTATATAAAAGGTTTTAGAGCAACATTTAACAAAAAATACGATAAAAAGAAGACCACGAACTCTTCAGCAGCTGGAAGCCTATATCAGGCAAGGATGGCACCAAATTTTAACACCAAAACTCCAGAAACTCATAACCTCGATGCCCAGATGTCTTCACACTGTTTTGAAAAGAAGAAGAGATGCTACACCATGGTAAACATGCCCCCGTCCCAACTATTTTGAGACCTGTAGCAGGCATCAAATTTGAAATGAGCTCATTTTGTGCATAAAATTGTAAAATTTCTCAGTTTAAACATTTATGTTATCTATGTTCTATTGTGAATAAAATATTGGCTCATGTGATTTGAAAGTCTTTTAGTTTTCATTTTATTCAAATTTAAAAAATGTCCCAACATTTCTGGAATTCGGGTTGTATTTGAATAACACTAATTATAATGTTCCAGAGCAGCATTACTGAATATAGTGCCACAGTGAGCAAGATAATAAAAAAATTCTCTTGACTGTAACTGTACCATCTTTGCATATAAGTCTTTGCTTTAAGTCAACAGTTTTTTAAAAGAACCATTTCTTTTTTTTTTAAGTGAAAAACAATTAATTAATCTACAGAAACTTTTGTGCGATGGAAAAATTCCATGGATGTTAAAAGTTCTTCATGGAACCATCAATGCCAATTAAAGGAAACTAAAAAATGCTGGGTTAAAAACAACCCAAATAGACAAACTCAGTGGTTGGGTTAAATGTTTGCACAACGTGCTGGACAGTTTTATTTAACTCAACTATTGATTAAAAATGACTGTATGTCTGGTTTAAATGAACCAAAAATAAGTTGGAAATTAAAAATCAGACACCTAATTACTAGAGGCAACAATAATAATCAAACTGTCAACATTAATTATTAAGATAAATGTTTATTGTTTAATTATTATTATTATTAAACTTAATAAAATGTTCATTTATTAAACATATGAAGGACAAACCCAGCGAATGGGTTGTTTTAACATGCTGGGTAGTTTTTAACTCAACTATTGTTTAAAAATTACAGTATTGCTTGTTTAAAATGAACCCAAAATACGTTAGAAATTAACATTTAGGCCTATTAATACTTTTAATTAATAATAATTGTACAATAAACCAATTTGCTGGGATAAAACGACCTATTCTCTGGGTTAAAACAACCCAATTGCTGGGTTTGTCCATTTTCAACCCAGCATTTTTTAGAGTGAACCTTAGTTTTGTGTTGGCTGGTCCAGCCTGCAAAAAAAAAAGTATTTTTTTGTCAAGATTTGTGTGTTTAGAAAATTTGAGACAGTTGTTGTCAGATTTCATTTGATATATGAACTTTAATCTAAGCTTGTTGACTTGTTTTTAACTTGTTGAAGTTTCCTATTCAAAGAGATTAGAGCTGCACTTGCATGACTGAAATAGCTGCCAGAGAGACATTTCAAAGATGGCCGCCGAGTGAAATGAGTTGCCTGAAAGGGACTTTGCATACAGGTTCTTCTATGGCATCACTGAGAAAAGAGACCTTTATTTTTAAGAGTTGTTCCAACAGATTGTGCGTTCTTAATATAATTTTGTTAAATAACTTACTACTAGACTACTGTGAAAAAAGTGCAGGATGAAACTATAAGATTGATGCATGATGGAGGAGTTCAGAACAAAATCAAGAAAGGCCAAAGTAAAAAATATTTGCCTGAACAGCCTGTGCTTCATCTCAGTCACTGAGAAGATTTGGCAACAAAACAAAGCTGTTTTATTCCAGCTGATGCATTTATCCAGCGGTCAGGCCTGCGAAACGGAGAAAACTACACCAACTTCCACACAGCGGTGATCCAAACATAACAGAACAGACACGAGCCCCGCTTGTGTTAATGAAAACAGTAGATACAATCTAGAATCTGTTTCGGCCAAAACTAAAGTGAGTTTGAACTCAAACTCACTTCACGGACAGGCTGACCCGTCCACAACCTTGCTGACCTCTAAAGACTTTATCAAGCTGGATCTCAATTCAAAACACAGATACAACTGCTGTCGTCATCAACTGAGCTAACTCAATACACTGAAATCGCCTGTCGGGGAAAATTGAATTTCGTGAGCCTGTGTTTAGCATAGATGACAATCTGATCTAATTTATTTTCCTTCGGATGAAAACTGCAGATCTTATGAACGTAAACTGGTGAGAGGGAATTAAAAAGCACAGCAAGGCCAATGAGAATACATGTATTAAACTCAAGCTCTGAGATCGTCCCGCTACAGACATTAATTATTCCTCAATTCTTGCAGTTTGTTGAGCAGAGATGTGCTTGTATTTTCAAAGCAACTGGATAGTGGATTTTCTCTCGGCAGATAATAAAATAAGTTGAAATTGTAGTGAAAATGAGAGATTTTTAGGGGTCGTTTACACCACACCATGTTCAACTAAAAACGGAAAACATGCGTTTTGGCCGTTCGTTTTACACGACAACTGCGTTTTGGGTCCTGAAAACGCAAACTTTTGTAAAGAAGTTTCAAAGTGTACATTTTTGAAAACTATACTGTAGGGCTGCCCCCTAATAGTCGACCTAACCGTCAATGAGAAGAGGCTTTGTCGACCAAAAATGGTATTAGTCGGTTAGTCGCAGAAAAAAAAATTAAAATAAAATGTGCATATAGGCACATCCACTACTGCGGAGATGACGAGTCAGTCAGTCAATCATCGACTTCATCTCTGCAACCGAAAACACACAAAACACTAGTTTATCAAATTATTAAAATCTTCAGAATCAACTATCCCTTTAACAAGGATATTTTATTTATAAAAAGAAAACTACGCAGTGTTATTTTACAATTTGATTTCAATTTCTGAACTTTGTTCTGTTGTATTTATTTGTGCTATCGCTAATTTGCCTATTTGTTCTAATTGTATTACTGACTGTACTTGTCTTTAATAATGTTTGCAATTTATATTAGCCTACTGTATTAGTTGGTTGTTCTTTAGGCTGATTTTTGTTCATGGTATTTAGCTGCAACAGAATGTTTTGTAAAAAGAGAATAAATATCTTTGATATCTATGTTTGACTTTTTTACCATATTGGAGTTGAAACTGTAAATCGATAAGAATCGAAATCAATAAGCAGAATCAGAATTGCTAAAATTGATAAAGTCTTTGTGTAAACTACAAAAGCACGAATTTGTGAAAATGGTAACGTCATGTGTATTACGTGTCCAGACTATACGTGTTTCTTTACAAAGTGACATCGCCATCTACTGGCCTGGCAGCAGAATACAGTGTTTTTAGTTGGAACGGGGATCGTTTTGACAACGTTGTCATCTGTACGTGAAAAAAGCTAAGTTTTTAGTACATCGTTGTCATGTAATCATATCCTAAGACAGACGGTTCAAACTACACATTATATGTTGCCAGGCCTGATGTTTAACCAGATTACAAACAACCTACCAAAGGCGGTTGTCACAGGCTTGTGAAAATCTGATTTTATTTTTCGTCAACACTTAAAATAATATTAAACAAACAGATTTGAGTCTTTTTTGAATAATTAAGGTAATGAAGACTTGGGGTGGGCTCTTGACAACCATCTAAAACAACCCAGCAACCACTCAGAACACTATAGCAACACCCTGACAACCGCCTTCAACACAACTCACATACAAACAAATCTGGATTCACTCAAGAATTTCTAAATAGCCATAAATTTCCCTTTTGTGTGTGTGTCTCTAGGCAGATTTCAATTTAAATTATTCTGTTTGTGACCTCAGTATCACTTCTCTATACCAAGAAAAGAAAGTTTCACTTCTATTTTCTCTTGAAATTTCTTCCAAGTTTCACCTAAAACTCAAGATGTAAACATTTAATCATCTAAACCCCTAGCTTACATCAATACACGCAAAACTGAAAGAGTTTCATCAATCGTCATTATCTAGTTCACTTTATCATTCTAGAGATATGAGGGAGTTATACACAATCACAACATGTCAAAGTGCAAGAGGTAAAACCATTCAAAATATCCCATAAAAGAGCAATAAAACACTCAAGCATCTGATAACTGCTCACGTTTGTGTACAAACATGTGACAATAATTACAAATAGGGTTATGGGATTTTTCAAATAAACATAAATAATAATTATAATAGTTAAAAACACTTCCAATATAGAAACAGCGATGTATACAACACATGATTTTGTGTGTTTCATGTCTATTTGTGGGATTTAAACGAATCGGTCACACTTTATCACCACAATCAGCATTTTCAAGACTTTTCAACCAGCTTAACCGTTTCCCTGTCACTTGGCCACTAGATAAGCCACGGCAACAAGCTTTCTTATAGGAGAACTATTATTATCGAGATCATAAACACACAGTCAGAGGCTACAGGATTCGGAGCGGTGCACGACTAGTCATGTGGCTATTTAAAGAGCAGTCTGACCTGTAACACGAGCAGGAGCCATCAATTAGACATTTCGCCTAAAGCAGTGAGACGGAACGCTGAGCCCTGGGAATGTGAACGGGATTCGCTGGGTTTGAATAGGTGCCAATCACTGGTGCTCACTGGTAGAAATCCTCACATTATAAACTAATGGAACCAGAACATGAAAATGCTTTTGCAAACACCGTTCCATTATCTGCAGGCCGAAAAACCGTGTGTTTCATGTTCAGTTGAACATGGACGAATACATCCAAATACAATCTGAAAAAGTCACAGCAAGCATTTTATCCAGAAAGTGCTTAAGCTTTACATACAAGACTTTTGTGATGTCAAGCAAGCAAGTTCACGCTCTTAAAGGGATAGTTCACCCAAAAGTGAAAACTGTCATTACTATAAGGGCTTTCGCACTGGAAGAACCTTTTCATAGTTCCTAGAACTATTGGCTGAAGTACCCGGATTTTGCCGTGTTCGCACAGCAGAAACTAGGAACGATTTTAGTTCTAGGAACTCCTTTTCGGAGAACTAAATTAACTCCTACTTCAGAGTGGAGTCTAAACCAGCACTGGGAACTATCAGTGACGTGAGTGTACGTTGATTGGTCAAACACTGGCACCTGGCATTTTTAAAAAGCCGTGTAAACATATTTACTTCACGAACATGGAAAACAGCGATAACATCATTCACCTGATGTCTGCAGGGTTGTCTTCTTTTCTCAGCCTCGATGATATGCAATACTGAAAACTGTCATAGGAGATTTTGTCTCTTAGCGCCACTTTTTGCCCTTTCAGTTGCATAGATTATGCGTTTACATTCCATCTCCGTTATCACGAAACCCACGACACACAACAAACACAGCTCCGATCACAGCATCCTTCATCCACCAGTTTTTAGCGTTTGTAAATGCCACGCTTAAAGACGCCACTGTCGGCCGCTTCAGAGTTCCTATTCCCGGTGCGAATGCAACCAGGAACATGGCCTGGTGGAAAAATTAGTTCTCGGGGAACTATCCTAGTGGCTAGAACTAGAAGTTCCTAGAACTATTCGGTGTGAAAGCCCCTTTACTCACCCTCAAGTGGTTCTAAACTTGTATGAGTTTTTTTCTTCTGTTGAACACAAAAAATGATGTTTTAAAGAATCTTGGTAATCAAACAGTTGACGGCACCCGTTGACTTCCATAGTAGGAAAAAAATACTATGGAAGTTAATGGTTGATTACCAAGATTCTTTAAAATATCTTTGAACAGAAGAAAGAAACTCGTACGTTTAGAACAACATGAGTTAGGGCTGCACAATTAATCAAATTTCTAATCACGATTAAGATTATGGATGCCAAGATTTCGTAATCATTCAAAGGCGCGATTACAAAATAAAAATATCCACTTACATTTTTCTGCATGCTTAAGAGGTGTGTTTAGAGCATGTTACGTTGTGAGAGGCGAATCACGACTACTTCAGAGTGTAAAAGGTCTAAAGCCGCGGTCACACTAGATTTTGAGCATGCGAAATTTCTTCGGACATTGCAACGGTCGTGATACAGTGAAAACTAAATTTATTCAGACACCTTGAACATTTCATTCATTAATACAGTTTATTCACTATAGTTTAAAAAAATTGTAATAAAACATGACAAGATCTCAGAGTTAAACTGTCAGAAAAAATTAATCTTAATTATGTCAGATAACACTTGGCAAAACATGGTCAGGTCAAAGTGTCTGAATAATTTTTGGTTTCAAATTTTTATCAATTTTACTGGTAGTCCACTGTATAAAGAATTTTTGGGTATAATATGTCACAGTTTATTTTGCTATCCTCACTTACATAAATGAACTATAGTGTCCTGCACCAACTAGTAAAAATATATCAAAAATGTCTTTTTTTATAAACATGAATTCAACATTCTAAAATAATACACTCAAAATATAAAAAAAAAAAAATACAATCTTCCAGACTTTACTGCAAAATATCTTTCTTTTAATTCAGCCAAGAGGTCACACGTCTTCACGTGTCTTCAGAGTTCACCAAACCTGAACTTTGGAACGCAGTGAAATGCGAAACTTTTTGCATTCCAACACAAAGGGAACTACTAGTGATGTAAGTGTAAGCTAACTGGTCGAACGAACGAGAAACACCAGCACCCGCCATTTTTAAAAGACCGCCTATATATTTACTCCACGAACTGACTCTACAAACATGGAAAACAGTGATAGATGGTCCTCTCAACCCTACGCTAAAAAGAAAATCCAGCGCGACTTTCAGCAGACCAAGTGAAACATGATTACGTATTTCTGCTCAGCTAGCCACACTGGGCATCAACCACGCGACAAAAGCTAATACTTTTTCATAGAACTGTTGTACAAAGAAAGTAGACAGTATATCTAATAACGTATAAGACAGGACTGTTAAACAGATCATAAACTAATGAAGATGGAGAATGCGATGCTCTGGCTGAGCTGTTCTCAGCGCCGTCAAAATAAAAGTCACAACCACAAGCACAGTTTACGTCACTTCAGAGTTCCTACTGACGGTGCGAATGCAATCAGGAAAACAGCACAAGGGGAACATTAGTTCTCCGGAAAACACCTTATAACTAATTTCCAAGAACAACATGGTGTGAAAGCCCCTATTATTATTATTATTATTATTATTAAATGCATATGTGTAGTTTTATTTAAAGAAGAAACCAAACCAATTTATAGTTGACATTCGAGGCTTAATGCTATAGAAAAGCAATAAAAATGTTCAGGAAGAGTGTTTTCAGCTTGTTTTTTTATTTTTACAGAAAAATATGGCATGCAGTTGCTTCAAACAATGGTATAAAGCTATTCAAAACATCATTCAATGTAATTGTGATAAATAATCGCTTTTACAATTTCAATGGAATAATCGACAATTGTGATGTTTGTCATAATCGTTCAGCCCTAACATGAAGGAGAGTAAACAATGACAAAATTTTCATTTTTGGGTGAACTATCCCTTTAAATAGCACAAATAATCATAATACAGATATAACAAACCTTGAGATTAGACCTTAAATTAAATGAAAGATAGTGAATAACTGTAAAAATGCCAATGTTATACTATGTATGCAATTCTAACACATTATTTATCACTTTTTACAAGCATATTTAAAAGAAGAAATGTGTGACAATATTTTAATATGGAAGGTGAATCATGCATAATTGCTCTGCAATACCAATATTAAAATATAATGTAAATGTATCCGGTTACTTTTCTTTTTTACAGAAAAGCCTTGTATGCAGGGAGATCAAGGCAAAATGACTTTATTACACAACACTTGTTGGAAAAGTGCATGTATGCATATACTCAATAATAGAATCAATAATAAAACATACTCTTCAGATGTGAGTTCCCAGCAGTTCTCCCCAGCTTTGGTCTGTTTGAGTCTGTGTGTGTTTAGTGTGGGTGGAGGATTTTACTGCCTGTAAAACATCCCAGCTGGCCAATACATCTACATACAAACACATGGCTGGCATATCCCACATAGAAACATCGCTAAACCACGCGTATGTAGTTTATACAACAATCAACCTAACGTAACCGCAAACACATAAAATAATAATCAAGTTAAACAAACAGAAAACGAAATATGACCAAGATACTCACAGTGAAAGAATCAGCTGACACAACGGTGACTCAGTAGAGCGCACTACTTCCGCATTCACTGGCGATGAGCTATGCGTCGACCAATCACATTAGACTGTGTCTGTGCGGATGGCGCGGCGGAATCCGTCGCGTACTAGACGCTCAACAGCCAATGGAGGGCTACGGTAGGTTAGCGGCTCAAACAACAGGGCGCCTGAATGCCGCGAACACACCCACACACGAGCCAATCAGGGCGAGGCTGAGGCGGGCGGAGGGGTGAAGTATGAGCCAATAGAAAATCACAGCGCGGCACTAGGGGGACCACGTGGTTCACGGCGTTCTTGAAGGACTTGTGTTAAAGCGACGGAGCGCGCATTACGTGCAATAAAAAAGTTTAAAACAAGAACATGTGTTGTGCTAATGTCACAATGAAATTGTCAGGATTGAACAGAAAGGTTTTGAGAGATAGATACAGTCTTTAGTAATGTTTATGTGTGTAATACAAGGTGTATATATCACTTGGATGTACTGTAGTATAAAACATGTATGTATTTATTATTAGCATTATAAAAATGTGCAGTGGAGTTACCTTGGCACAGATTACCATACTTATAGGCTACTGTGTATATACAACAAAGAATACTTCCACAGTATTTCAAATAATTCCATGGTAAAGGTCCCCAAAACATGATATTACCCCTGCCCTGCACCATGATAACAAACACAAGGGCGTAACTGAACTGACTCAACAGACTCTTCAGCTCTGAAGTGCTCCGTTCACCTGAAGCCTCTGGATTTAATCGATCTGCTCGAGTGGTTTCAAGAGCGTAACAGGTTTATGTTACACCGTCAAACCAATAGAATAAACACTTGATTTGGGTACAGAACAAAGAACAGAAAGGAACAGAATATAATCTTTAATGCCACATGACTGTGGAAGATGCAATACACTACAGGACTACAGACCATGGCAACATATGTATTGTTTTGAACATGTATTATATTGTATGTATATGATTGTGCATTGCATAGCCTACACTCTAAAAAAATGCTGGGTTAAAAACAACCCAAGTTGGGCTGAAAATGGACAAACCCAGCGAATGGGTTGTTTTAACCCAGCGTTTTGGCTGTTTTAACCCAGCGGTTGGACTGTTTTAACCCAGTGAATGAGTTGTTTTAACCCAGCGTTTGGGTTGTTTTAACCCAGCGATTGGGTTGTTTTAACCCAGCGGTTAGGTTGTATTAACCCAGCGGTTGGGTTGTTTTAACCCAGCGGTTAACCCAGTGAATGGGTTGTTTTAACCCAGCGAATGAGTTGTTTTAACCCAACGATTTGGTTGTTTTAACCCAGCGTTTGGGTTGTTTTAACCCAGCGATTGGGTTGTTTTAACCCAGCGGTTGGGTTGTTTTAACTCAGCGATTTGGTTGTTTTAACCCAGCGTTTTAACCCAGCGGTTGGGTTGTTTTAACCCAGCAGTTAGGTTGTATTAACCCAGCGGTTGGGTTGTTTTAACCCAGCGGTTAACCCAGCGAATGGGTTGTTTTAACCCAGCGAATGAGTTGTTTTAACCCAACGATTTGGTTGTTTTAACCCAGCGATTGGGTTGTTTTAACCCAGCGGTTAACCCAGCGAATGAGTTGTTTTAACCCAACGATTTGGTTGTTTTAACCCAGCGTTTGGGTTGTTTTAACCCAGCAATTGGGTTGTTTTAACCCAGCGGTTAACCCAGCGAATGAGTTGTTTTAACCCAGCGAATGGGTTGTTTTAACCCAGTGATTTGGTTGTTTTAACCCAGCGAATGGGTTGTTTTAACCCAGCTATTTGGTTGTTTTAATCCAGCGGTTTGGTTGTTTTAACCCAGTGGTTAACCCAGCGAATGAGTTGTTTTAACCCAGTGATTAGGTTGCTTTAACCCAGCAAAAGGGTTGTTTTATACCAGCGGTTGGGTTGTTTTAACCCAGCGAATGAGTTGTTTTAACTCAGTGGTTGGGTTGTTTTAACCCAGCGGTTGGGTTAAATGTTTGCCCAACCTGCTGGATAGTTTTATTTAACTCAACTATTTTTTTAAAATTACTGTATTGCTTAAAATGAACCCAAAGTATATTGGAAAGTTTAATGAATAATAATTAAATAATAAACATTTATTAAATTGCTTATTAATAAATGTTCACCTTTTGATTATTATTGTTGCCTCTAGTAATTATGTGTCTGATTTTTAATTTCCAACCTATTTTGGGTTCATTTCAAGCCAGCCATATAGTATTTTTTAAACGACAGTTGGTTAAATAAAACTGCCCAGCATGTTGGGCAGTTTTATTTAACCAATGGATTGTATTAGCCCAGCATTTTTTAGAGTGTACAGTAATTCATTCTTGCATATTGGCAAACAATAATGCAATAATGCACAGTTTCCACCATCTCAGTCACGTGGCAATAAAGATTCTATTCTATTCTATTCTATTCTATTCTATTCTATTCTATTCCAGGGGTCTTCAAAAGGGGTCTAACAATCGTTTGATCTCAAACTATTTTTGTGGCATTTCAAAAAATGAAAACATTAGGAATATTAAACTAATATTAAGCTACATGTTTCCTTGTCCCTCTCATTTTAATATTTATTAATATTATACTTATTTTATATGTATATGACTGCATCAATTATGCAAATATGGCTTTGCAATGCAAAAATAAAGCATGTAAATATGACGCTGAGCTTGTCACGTCTGGTTACTGTTCTTTAAACACACAAAAGAGTTCAGCTGATCATTAACTGTGAGCAAACACAATTGAAGACTAGAGCTCAAAGATTATCTGTCTCATTAATGTCAGGTTTAGTTGATGCAGTATCATGTAGGTTACCTGACCTAACCAAACCAGTGCTGACATATGTTTATAGCTGGAGCTCTGGGCTATTTTTACGCTGGCTTTGGTCTTTAATCGCAGATTGGCAGTCTGACATCAAATGCCTCCATGCAGCAGTCAACTCACTCAGTTCTTCTGATCCAGAGCAGATATTGAAGAACTTATGACATGCAGCATTACATTACATCTGCACTGCAAAAAATAGGATTTTCTTACTCAGTGTTTTTGTCTTGTTTTCCAGTACAAATATCTAAGCATTCTAAAATCAAGATACATTTAGTTGAGATGCAAAATGAAATAAGAAAATTTCAGAAAAATTAATCAAAATTGAGTTTTTGGCTTAAAAATATCAAAAAAATTGATTTTCCTTTTAATTAAATTTATTCTTACCTATTGCCAGATTTCATTTCTTGTTTTATACACTTAATTTTTATATTTTTTTCAGAAAAAAAGTTTATTTGCTTCTCAAATAAATGTCTTGATTTAAGAATGCTTAGATATTTAATAGACCAAAATACTAAGAAAACTTTTTTTTTTTTTTTTGCATGTGTGTAATTAATTAATTTAGGCACAATTTATATGTACCTACTGAACAAAATTGAAAAAAAAATATATATACATATACAACTATATAACTCTAGTGTTCTTCACTCAGTTTTAAATATATATAAGGAGAAATATCAAATGATTGCATAATACTTTAATGTTGAATGAGTTTTCTAATTATAAAGTATGTTTACAAGCTGTTTAAATCATAAAATTTAATTAAAATAAAAAATGAATTATAACAAAAGTAATTAATTGAAAGTAAATGATCCCATGATGAGTTTCTATATGAAACACCTGACGGAACCCTTTAAGATTCTATCTTCTAAGAGTGTAATAAACATAATTTCATTCAAGTGTCTCATAACCTGTGTCATTGATGTAGTAAAGAGTGCTGGCTGGTGATTGGCTCAGCGGAGTCCCGCCCCCAACGACTTCAGCATTTCTGGGTTTGTTATCAGTCATATGACTTCTCACCTCTTTTTTCATACATAGTCATGATGATGAAATGTGCACTTTACAGGGTCAAGGCAGTTTTGTCTTTCAGTGTCCTTAAAGACGAGGTCAAAAAACACTTTCTTATTTTGTCTGTCTTAAAGAGACAGTTCACCCAAAAATTAGCTTCTTTCTTCTGTTGAAGATATTTTGAAGAATGTTGACTATCCTACTATAGAAGTCAATAACTGTTTGATTACCAACATTCTTCAAAATATATTCTTTTGCGTTCAACAGAAGAAAGAATACAGGTTTGGAACAACAAGGGTGAGTAAATGATGACAACATTTTCATTTTTGGGTGAACTGTCCCTTTAAACTAAAGCAAACCATCATATCACCTTCACCTCTAACAGCTAAAACACAATCATTATTTTTGGCATTAGGCCTGTTCTAGAAAACACTTCCTTTTTAATCAGTTTAAACAATGAAAAAGTACCTGAATGTTCTGTTTGATGAGCTCAGGTTTCTTAATTTGATATCTGCCCTTTTGCTTTACGTTATCATATTACTATCCAGTCAGATGATCATTTCTAAAGAAACATGCTTTAATGGCCTTGGTTTTTTATGACCAAATGAAACTGGAAAGGGAATCAGTGTAGGTAAATCACTTTTATGATCTGTATCAGAACGGCAACGACAAAAAACAATGTTAAAAATATGTCAATATTTCAATGTCAGATTTCCAGAGTTTCTAGAAGCTTCATAGAGATAACCATGTAATGATTCAATGACGCCCTCTAGTGTACATATCAAAGCACTTCACAATCCCAGAATAAATTTCCATTTATTCACCAATATGTAAATCATATTGGAGTTTAAATTACTTGTATGCAACCCACATTTTCCACTATGCTCACTATGTCATACGAAGCCATGGCGGAAAAAAAAAAAAAAAAAAAATGAGATGGGAGAAAACAACATTGCATTTCATGACACTGCATAAAGACAAACCCATGTTTTTGGACAAGCATCATGGTGATAAAACACTGTATATGAATATGGTAATTCAGTAGCCTACTATGATATATAAGTGCTATTTTAAGCAGTATAGGGTTAGTTCACCCAAAAATGACATTTCTGTCATTAATTACTCACCCTCATGTCGTTCCACACCCGTAAGACCTTCGTTCATCTTCAGAACACAAAATAAAATGAAATCCAAGATGTTTTTTTTACCACATTCAAAGTCCAGAAAAGTAGCTAGTAAAAAACATAGTTAAAATAGTCGAATTGACTACAGTGGTTCAACCTTAATGTTATGAAGTGACGAGAAAACTTTTGTGCGCAAAAACAAAACAAAAATAATGACTTTATTCAACAAATTCGTCTCTCCCCTGT
Organism: Ctenopharyngodon idella; assembly: GCF_019924925.1. Classification (NCBI taxonomy): domain Eukaryota; kingdom Metazoa; phylum Chordata; class Actinopteri; order Cypriniformes; family Xenocyprididae; genus Ctenopharyngodon; species Ctenopharyngodon idella. The sequence continues at coordinate 43,703,621 of NC_067224.1, forward strand.
CATCAAAAACTATAGAATAACACAAGACGCGTCACTCGTATTGTTCTGAATGGGAGAAAGTGCAACATGGCGGAATAAGTCCCGCCTTCTAAATAAGAGCCAATCGCTAATTGGTAAAGTCATCGCGTCACTGCAGCGGCCGTTAGAAGCTCCGGTTCCTATAGAAACAGTCAGACGCACGCCTCCGAAATGAGGCACAAGAGACGCGCATTTACGACTGCGCATGCGCATTAGCTTGATCCAGCCTGAATAATACCGTAATTTGTCATGATTCGAGCGTTTAGAAACAAAATGAATGAGACAGTTGTTGTCAGATTTCATTGGTGATTTCAAATATGAAATTTAATTGAAAGCTTGGCAAACAGCTTTGGAGAATTTGATGTTTCCCCATTCAAATAGATAGGAGCTGCATTCTGTCATTCTGCTACGCTATTTTCGTTGCAGAGCTTCCGGGTTCTATGTCAGCACGCCGCCTTAGTGTTGGCCAACGCCTGTTCACGTGAGCACGCGTCCGGCAATAATGAGTTGGCATTCGGACATAAACATTGCATTGTCAACTGCTTACGAGTCTGACAGAGTTTGCTGAATAAAGTCGTTATTTTTGTTTTATTTTTGCGCACAGAAAGTATTCTCATCACTTCATAACATTAAGGTTGAACCTCTCACGTTGACTATCTTAACAATGTTTTAACTACATTTCCGGACCTTGAATGTGGCAATTTCATTGCTGAGGATAAAAAACCCTCTCGGATTTCATCAAAAATATCTTAATTTGTGTTCCGAAGATGAACGAAAGTCTTACGGGTGTGGAACGACATGAGGGTGAGTATGACAGAAATTTCATTTTTTGGTGAACTAATCCTTTAAGGGGAAGTTGAACATCACTCTAAGTGTCACAGTTTGTTTGTGCTAGCAGATAAAATACATCAAACTATTTACTTCCGTTAAGCAATACAGATGTGCGCGCCGGCTGCTGACCCGCTGTGAGAGGGTGTGTGTGCAAACGCGCTTTTGGCTGGATGAGACTGAAGGGGTGTTGAACCCGAGCTCCAGTCACCAGCGCACATAAAACAGCAGGTCAGTGCGCACGAGAGCTCTTCTGACCGCCAAACCCCACCGATGACTTCAACATGGTAAGCAAACTTTGATCATATTTTCATTCATTTATGGTCATAAAACTGTGGTGCAGAAATGTGTGCTATCAGTTATATTAGCATTTTAATACTAATTTTCAGTCTGTGTGCACTCTTAAAAATAAAGTGATGCAATTAAGAACTATTTTGTTTCTCAGAGTGAAGAACTTTTTAAATAATCTTTTTCCACTAGAAAGATTCCATGGATGTTAAAGGTTCTTCATGGAATCATCAATGCCAATAAAAACCTTAAACTTTAAAAGTGCATATTGTCTTGTCATAAAGTCTTCTGAAGTTAATTTTCTGAATGTTTTATTAAAGTTAAGATACAGGCAGTGTGAAGTCAAAAGACGTCTTTCAGTCTGGAGAAAGTTCTATTTCAGAATGTTTGTATGAACGTATAATTGTCTGAAAACTCATTAAATGATCTCTGTTCTCTCTTTAGACTTCATACACTGACAAAGGAGAGAAGGTAACATGACAGTTGATTTTAAACTATAACAAAACTATGTAAAAGCTTATTTTGGTAAATATATTATATTTCATGGTTTTCTCTGTTTTTTTTGTTTTTTTTTTCTGTTGCAGCCAGAGAAAGGGAAATTTTTAAAGTTTCACCATGTGAAGTTCTGGGTAGGAAACGCCAAACAGGTGAGTCGAATCTGTTTCAGGATTATCATAGTTATAAAACTAAAACCATATATCGTTATAGTATAAAAACCATTTATAGTTATAAAACTTAAACCATAAATACATTTACTTTAACTTGATTTACTAAAATAACTACAAATAAAATAAAAACAATTAATAAAATGAAAAGAAAAAAAAACACCCAACTAAATGACTAAAGCTTTAACTAAAATTAAAATAAATTTGGATAAACTATATTAATTCAACATATTAAAAAAAGGATCTCAATGATACTAAAATATCATCAGTCTGTTTAAATACAGCAGTAATGACTGTATTTTGATGGTTTACAGTGATTTGAAATTAAAACATGATCATTTTGCACTTTCTCTTAATAAAATAAGATAGTTTTGTGTCGGATATCTTAGTAAAGATGCTTTGAGGCTCAAAGGTTTAAATGAAAGCATTTCATAATATGAATATACATTTGTTGGCACAATTTGTAACAAAGTAGCTTTCACTTGTTTTAAAGTGGCATGAAATTCAACTAAAGTATAATATTGTATATACTTTAATATTTGTTGTATGGAGAGCATAGAGGATCAGAGAAACATACTGAAATAAGTCCTAACGCAGATGATGAACTCTTCTCTGAAGATGTAATCAATAATGTGATCTTAATCTAAGAGTGATGCAATAGTTCATCTCGTCTGATCTGTGAAATAGGTTTACATATTAACACAGTTGACCTATAGTTTGTGCTAATTTTGTACCACTTACAGTATATTTTGTCTTGTTACATTCTTAGAAAAGGTTCTATATAGAACCTTATAAGTTTCCGTCAGGTGCTTCATATTTAGAACCTTTTAGGGGTTCCAAAATGGGATCATTTTATGGATTCAGTTTTAATTATTTTTTTAATGAAATTTTATGACTTAAATAGCTCATAAACATACTTTATCACTAGTAGTGTTGGGGAAAGTAAAGTAATGTGTAAAAGCACAATACTTTACTTTCCTTTTTCCTCTTTCCTCCCCATTACTTTACCACTTTTACCATTGTCCTTTTTCTCGTTCATCTAGGCCGCGGTGTTCTACTGCGATAAGTTTGGCTTCGAGCCATTGGCGTATAAGGGTCTGGAGACGGGCAGCAGGGAGGTGGTGTCTCATGCCATCAGACAGGACAAGGTGTGTGTGTGAGGATGAATGACATGACAGCACACACAACACAGCATTTGAACTACACACACATCACACATAAAGGACCTTCTATAAATCTCTGGATTTTAGTTTGACAATGTTTTATATTAAATATATTGTATTTTTAGGGGATTTTATGCTACTAAATTATATTTATGCAGTAGTTATAATCCATTTATTCACTTTTGTGCATAGACCTGAACTTAAAGTGTGGTAAATCTTGAATACTTTGGAGCACAGACTTCAGTTTGTTTGTTTTTTTAAAGAAGACACTTGGCAGATTATTGTGGAAGTGAAAAGAGTGAACTTAAAAAAAAAAGTTGATGCACCAAAATACTATTTTAAATTTTTATATGAAATATATATATTTCCCAAAACATGTTTTACTCAAAAACTGCAAGAAAATCTGTGTTCCAAATTTGAGGTTGATATCTCAAAAAATGAGCTTTCAGTAAGATTTTGTTTGGCCGCAGTACCAAACGCTTCCACTACATGAAATTAGCTTCCCATTCACTTCCAATGCGGTGAGGAGCGCAAATGTGACTAGTTTTTTCAGGACCATTTAACAGTTTCGAATCATGTCCATGATTTTTTTTGTGTGTGTTTATATAGCAAGTGCCAAAACCTTTACCAAGTTTCGTACCATTCCGATGAAGTAAAAAATTCTTAAAAAACCAAACCGTAAAATTTTCCCCGTCAAAAATGACCGTAGAGCATTAGAGGGTTTTAAAATTCAAACTGCACATTCATTTCAAAAGTATTTGTTCTTTTCACAGATAATATTTGTCTTCGAGTCTGCTCTGAACCCTGGAAATGAGGGTATGAACCATTTCCTTTATTTTTTAAACATTCTAGTGTGAAGAAAATCTGTCCAGGCCATGTAAAAATAATAATAAAAAAAAAGCTTAATGCATTTCATTTTTCATTAAGAAAATGAGAATTACAAACTATTAAGATTGTTTTGCATTATGATTTTGCATTATAATTTCCATGACAATTAATAATAAGGTTAGCAGCAGGATTTTTTTTTTTTTTTTGAGAATTTTGAGGGTTAAAATGGGTTTAACTGAAAATAATATCACAATGCATATATATATTTAACAAATTTATGTAGAGAAAATCAAGAAAAGACCAAAAGTGCTCACCAGCCTCTTCCTCCACAGAAATGGGGGAGCATCTTATGAAACATGGAGATGGAGTGAAAGACATCGCATTTCAGGTGGAGGACTGTGACTTTTTAGTCAAGGTAAATCAGCTGTTTTATCCTGTATGTTAGTGGCTGTGTTCAGAATATAATACTATATGTTGTACAGTGTCCAGTTTGCTACATTATTGGCATAATAATATTCATAATGTTGCATATTTAATTCAGTGAGGGTGTCTAGTTATCATCTCAAAATAAAAGTTTTTTTTTTAATCTATTTTTTTATCCTTTTTCAGTCAGATCAAATAATAGGTCAAGTGTGCTTGTCTCTGTTTTCATACTACCATGTCACTCTTACTATTCCTGCAGTGTATATAATCAAAACTGTGAGTTCATCAGACCTATGGCTAATACTTACTGATGTTTGTGCTGTTGTTTTCCCTCCAAAATGATGTCACTTTTAGATGATGCCATTAAGGAACTGCCTTTTCTTAGCAAAGGGGATTTCTACAAAAGACTAACATAACTGAAAGTGATTTTGAGAAACCAGGAAAGAACTATAACCTCATTATCAATTAAAACAATATTCTCCACAAAAAAAAAAGACAAATTAACAACTTATTTTTGAAATGTCTGTTTTGATCAGACTGTCAAAAGTTAAGACATTAACCTAAAGTTAAGTCATGAAAATGAAATTAACCCCTTATAATTCCTGTAAAATTTGCCTAAAACGCCTAGTAAATTGCATGCTGTTCTTGAACCATTTGGAGTATATGCATGGTTCTGGTCTCTTTTGAAAGGTATGTGTACTGCAGGCGGTACAGTGGGACACTAACAAGTTAAAAACATGCATTTATTTTCAAAAAGATAACTGGATGCCACTCATAATGCAGTAGTATGCATTATGCAAGGATACATTTTTTAAACATACTATTGCACTTAAGTAGGCATTATTTCCATAACAATTAATCAAATTTTAAGGTGAACAGTTTTTTTGCATTACAATAATGAGAATTTGAGGGTTAAAACGGTGTGAAAAAAATGCAAAAAAAAAATATCTCAAAAACATGGAATAAGATAAAAACAAATGTATCCTTTAATAAAGCACACTTTTGCACTAAGCATACAGTATATTCAGTTAACAGTAAGTTAGTATTTCATTCTGAACACAACCATCACCTAAAAAATTACTGCATGGAGTGAACTGATTTACCTTGAAGGGGACTTAATTGGAATAAATGTGTGTTTGTGTTCCCAGAAAGCCAAAGAGAGAGGAGCGGTGATCGTCAGAGAGCCGTGGGTGGAGCAGGATTCAGGCGGCAAAGTCAAATACGCCGTAATTCAAACTGTAAGTCAGAGAGAAAGCCAACATGCGTTTTTACAGACATACACTTACTTTAAAGCTTGAACTTTGCGCATACTTATGATATACCTGATGTTGTGTTTTGCAGTATGGAGACACGACACACACGTTTGTTGAGTACTTGGGAGCGTATAAAGGTTTGTTTCTGCCAGGATACCAGGAGCCGCTGTTCAGAGACTCTCTGTTACCTAAACTGTGAGTGATTTTACTGTGAATCCAGCTAACAGGGATCATTCTCAGAGCTTCAGCTAACGTTCTGAACAAACATTCTTCCAGTGACGTTGATAAAACGTTCATTCAAAGTTATCTGGTCTTCAGTAATGTTATCAAAATGTTAGCGCAAAAACATTGTGTATACGTGTAAACGTTTTTTTAGTGAATGTTTCAGTTGGATGTTCGCCTAACATTTTACTACTTGTTTCAGAATGTTCAGAGAATGTTCAAAAGTAACATTCCCGTAATGTTTGCAAAATGGAATGTTCCCTTAACGTTTGCATAACCAAGAAAAAATGTTTTGAATGTTCCAAAGAACATTCAGAAACAATGTTTTTATAACGTGAGCGTACATGTATGTTCAAGTACAAATATAGGCCAGAAACATACTGCATGACACATGTTCAGTTGCAGGCCTCTTAAAAACGTGAAACTTCTCACAAACAACTTTATCCTCATGGTTTTCTCTCTCTGGCAACAGGCCACCGGGACATTTAAGCTTCATCGACCACATTGTGGGAAACCAGCCAGATGATAAAATGGTGCCAGTATCGGACTGGTGAGGGTCACACACCCAACAAACAAATCAATAAGACAAATTGGTGGAAATGTCATGTGCAAAATAACACATTCTCTCTCCGTCTCTTTCTCTGCAGGTATCAGAAGTGTCTGCTGTTCCACCGGTTCTGGTCCATCGATGATAAACAGATCCACACCGAGTACAGCGCTCTCAGATCCATCGTAGTAACGAATTATGAGGAAACCATCAAGATGCCCATTAATGAACCAGCAATCGGGAAAAAGAAATCACAAATCCAGGTTCTTCCAGCAGATCCCTAAAAATCATCCAACTTCGTGCATATATTTCAGTTTTTATTGATTTAAGTCAGGGATTCCAAAATTTTTTTGTCAGCCGAACACCTTAGATGTAAAATATTTACTTGTTCCCCTGAGATTTTAAGTTAATATTTCCACCTATTGGTGCCTATTGTATCCGTCGGCATTCTTCTTCTTCCGCTCTGGGAGTGTATGGCAGCCCATAAAACTGCTTGCGGGAAAGTTATGAAAATGGCACACTGATAGAGGAGAGTCCCAACATTAACTACAGCAAATTTGGTGTCTCTAGATCAAACTCTCTAGCGCCACCACTTGTCCAAAATTTCACTCATGTTTACGCTAATAACTTTTGAACCCATAAGGGTTAGGAATAAAATAAAGATTCAATGTGAAACTTTTCCCGCCAAATTTTCCCGCCAAAAAAACTACTTTTTCGAACTCCTCCTAGACGAATGCTCCAATTTTCATGAAAATCAAATCAGATCATCTTCAGACTACGCATTCTCGAATAAAACGCAAACAAATTCGAAGAAGAGCACGCCAAATCGGACGCGAGGCTGTATCTCTGCAATGTTCTAGCGTATTCTGACCAATCCTGGTACATGTCATCACAAGCATGACCTGAGGCTACATGCTGCGTTTCAGTACAGCGCCACCTACTGGTCCGGAGATAGCAAAAATGGATCTTTTTGCTTATAACTTCCAAATGGTTTGGACAAAAAAAAAATAAAACTGGTCTTGTTAGATTCAGAGCAGCATGCCGAGTTGAATGATCATATCAGCCATTTTGAGCGTCAGCCATTTTGCATTTTGTAACAAAGTGCTGTACTTTTTAACGCATTAGTGTATCATTACGAAACTCGGTGTGGGTCACCAGCACAATGCCCTGAAGGAGCCTGAGAAGTTTCGAGACAGCACCACCTAGTGGTGAAATTAAATATTCATATGCTCATAACTTTTGATGCGGTTGACTTATTTTCATGTGAGATTCCTGAATCCTTGCCAACAATATCTAACGTGCTAAGTTTTGCCTAATGGTTTGTGCAACGTTGCGATTTAATGTTAGAACAATGTTCGCGAATATCTTTAAAACCGTTAGTCCAATCGAGACGAAACCACCGTAGGAAATTTGGAAACATAGGTCGTTGGCTACATGTTAAAGCCCAAATAACAAAATTTTGATAACAAGTGGCAAAAAAAAATTGCAGTCAAAGTTGTACATGGGTCATTTTTTATGTACGTCTATATCTAAACGAAATGAGATATTTTCACCAAATTTGACACATTTATGGGCACACTCTGAAGACACATAAAAAAGTGGCGGGATTGCGCCTGTTGGTGGCGCTAAAACTGTACAAAAAATTAAATTGCCACTTAACTACAATAAAGTATATGAAATCAAATGCTATATTTTATTTATGATTTTAGTTTTTGCTTACTTCTTTGTGCTTGGCCCCTTAATGGCTGCTTGCAGCTATATTTATTATTATTATTATCAGTTGTAATTCTAACTATAAACATATATTACTGTTGTAAATGACATAAATCCTGTAGCAGATCTAGGCAGGTGGAGTTGGTTGCCACCACTACTGGTACACACTTCGCCTTTAACTAAAACATTCAACAATTTGAAATCTGTAGTAAGTGTCCATATTACTGCAATAATTCTCTTTTTTTCATTTGTAAAGGAGTATATTGACTACAACGGAGGACCCGGAGTGCAGCATATAGCCCTGAACACGTCCAACATCATCCAAGCTGTACGGCTCCTCTCAATATGACTTAATTCCTGTTACTTTAGATCGAAATAAAGTAAAATAGAAAACATGGAACTCTTTTCTGATGAATCAGATCGTGAACCTTCGAGCTCGAGGGATGGAGTTCCTGTCTGCACCTGATAACTACTATGAAATCCTACGGCAGAAACTCAAGACGGCCAAGATCAAGGTGAAGGAGGACCTCAAAACCCTGCAGGTCAGAGAAACCAAGATTCCTGTTTGGATGATGATGTTTTGTTCAATAAATGGACATATTTGAATGTTTCACATATTGAAATCTTTTGTTTTTTCATCCAATGCAGGAATTAAAAATCTTAGTAGACTTTGACGATAAGGGTTACCTGCTACAGATCTTCACCAAACCCGTGCAGGACAGACCGACGCTCTTCCTGGAGGTCATCCAGAGGAACAACCACTCTGTGAGTCTGAGATTAACATGCATTTACATTTACATTTAACAGATGCTTTTTTTTTTAAATTAATTAAAGGGCTAGTTCACCCAAAAATGAAAATTCTGTCATCATATACTCACCCTCATGTCATTCCAAACCCATAAGACTTTTGTCCATCTTTGGAACACAAATGAAGATATTTTTCTGTCCCTCCACTGAAAGTCTGTTCACCTGAAACTTTGACGCTTCAAAACGTTTATAAAAAGATTGTATAATAAATCAATATCAATGGAGTGGCGAAATCCTGTCATTGCCACTGTGATGATGGACAAAACATGACAAAAACATGCAGCTCAGCAATTGAAAGCGGCTCATACGCACACCATCATTCATCTTGAAATCATATGACTCGATTCGCCTCTTCCGATTGGTTCTTTGGTGGATTTTGCTTACAAAAGGAAGTGGCGTCTAGCGGTTTCTGACAACGATCCGGTATTTCTGCATGGGCTGACGCTGGGATTTAGCGGATTTGAAGCTAAAGTATTTGATGAATGCATACTATGTGTGGAGAGCATTCGCTCAATATCATTATATCATTTTTGACGGAGGTGGCGTTTAGCGGCTTTTGCTTCTGAACTCTTCATATGTAGAATTCAGAAACTCTTGTAATTGGCGACACCGGTGGCTGTTAAGGGAACTGCAGCCAGTGACTTATTGCTCGTGAATCGCCATTGTGCACCGCTCGATATCGCTTTGATAAGTCAGAGTTTTGGATGAATAGACTTTCAATGGAGGGACAGAAATCTTTCAGATTTCATCAAAACGATCTTCATTTGTGTTATAAAGATGAACAAAAGTCTTACAGGTATGAGGAATGTTTTGGCAACAAAATGAGAAGTGGTAAAAATACAAAGTTTCAAAGATTGTCTAGAAGAGTACAGGCTACAACAGGGAGGGAAATAAGAAGAAATAGTGAGAGTATAGAAGTATTTTGATATATCAGCAGGATTCAGTTAAGTGCTCATAACAAGTGCTGTTGGCAACAGTGAAAAGTTTTGACAAGATTTTTTGTCTGTATGGAGGTACAGTAAACAGTACAGTATTGAGTTTGAGTCTGAGCTCTCACAACCTGTTTGAACAGGCCCATAGTTTTATTAGGGGCATTTTTAACGCTTGTGAAGTGAAGGAAATTCCTAAAGATAAGACATTTCTGTCTAAACCTCATTAAAGGGCTTTACTGTCTTTGTGGTGCTTAAAAAGTTTAAACAGAGCAAGAAAATGAACCCAATGACTCCAACAGTTAGACTCCAAACACTGTGGTTTACTGTTAACGGAGAGTGATGTAAAAAGGTTTTACAAGAAAATGCTTTTACAAGAGAATCCATATATCAAAACCTTATAACAAAACTTATATCTGCCCCGAAAAATTTTCCACCATTTTGAATGTTTTCCAAAACCTACTTTTGCAAACTAGTCCTAGGCTTTTTCGCCCGATCGGAACCAAACCAGTGCAGAAATGTTCTCTGGCGACTGAATATCAAAAGTTATAAAAAAAAAAAGTAGAAATTCCGATTCACGGTCACTAAGGGGCGCCAAAATGTTCTAAGTGGGCGGAGCCACTTTTACTAAAATGGCTATAACTCGTGAACAGAATGAGATATTTTCACCAAACTCAGCAAACATATGTATGAGCTCAATCTTTGGTCACAGTGAGAAAATTGTACAATTGTACACTTGATGGCGCTATAACATGAAAAAAAAAAAAACATGAAAACAGCTATATTACGCAACCATTAGTCCAATTGACTTAAAAACTGGCATGCATTGTCTTTGTCCAAGGAGCCATGATTGTCTATGAAGACATCTCGAAAAACATGGCCGCCATCAGCCAATGAAGTTTGAGCATCTATTAGACAAGGTTAATGGAGACCGATCGGAACAAAACTCGGTGGGCATGTTCGACTCATGGTCCTAGAGGCCTGTAAGAAATTTAAAAGAAATCGGCCACTAGGTGGCGCTAACGATTTTTACGCCTCTGTAATCACATGGTGTTTCACACATACACACAATATTCATATAATTTGATAGATCTCCTCATGCTGAACAACTTTGCCTTAAGAACCAATGCTGTCAAGCAAATCATTCATTAAATATTTGCGATTATGTAAAAAACCTATTTTTGCGAACTAGTCCTAGGTTTTTCGCCCGATCGGAACCAAACTAGTGCAGTACAATTCTCTGGACTCTGTAGATCAATAATTATCAAAAAAAGTTGAACGTTACCCTTTGTGTAGCTATAACAGGGTCATTTAGAAAATGGGTGTGGCAAAATACACTCAAAAGCTTATAAATCCTAAACGAAAACTTAAAACTTCATGAAAATAGGTGAGCACATGCAGTATGTGATTCTAAAGAAACATGCCAACTTTTATGGAGATTGGACCATAGGTGGCGCTATACCTGTTAAAAAGCTATAAAAACCATATATTTCCTTTGGTAAAGTGCCTGTATTGGCTGTAAATGGTCTTTTTCATCTATGAATGAGATTGTTACATGCTACAGTTTTGCGTAACTGCTTAAAGACCTTAAAGCGCTTGAACCCCGATAATTGCTGTTCGCAGCTATATTTATTTGTGAAATTGACAAACAATTTCTGAGTGAAAACTGGTTCAGTGTAGATGCTACACCAAATTTTATTTTCAGTGTACTCTAGTCAGACAGCTGATTACATATTTTTACATATTAGTCTAATTCTCATTTTTTCCTCCATCATATGAATGCAATATGAATGCAAACCTGTGATTCTACCATGTCTTCTTATCCACAAGGGTTTTGGAGCTGGAAACTTCAAATCTCTGTTTGAGGCCATTGAGAAGGACCAGGACGCCAGAGGAAACCTGACGGTGCTCACACCGGAGAGCCATGGCATCCCGAAGGCGTTCACATAAACACATCTGCATATGCTTTACTCACAAGCCCTTTTGCTGGAGTGAAATAATAATATGAGACCATCCATTAACACTGAACGTCCAGGGCAACAATAAAGAATGTACCGTATAATGTATCTGCATCATTTCCTTAATCGTTCTTCAGCTACATCCACCACATTAAACATTCAGAGTCAAATGGGTTTGAGGAAACTTTGCAAAATATGAATGTGAAAGAAATGTGAGGGTTGTTATAGTTAACTAAACCTAAAACTAAACGGTAAATTAACGTTAAATAATTAAAATATACAAAAATGTAAATGTAAGAATTGTCATGATTTAATCACTTTTTTTGTTGTCTACGAAAGCCTGTAGACTGATTTTTATGTAAAGGACGTTTTTGCCTTGAAAATCAAAGGATGTGTCGTTTACACGCTCTCCCGAGATCCTCTCTTCTGTTCAATGACACATGAAACTAATGCTTATACAATGTTCAGGATAAAATGCTGAAAGAGTCGTTCTGTACAGTAATGTCAATGTGTCAGAACAGGGATTCATTCAAACTATAGTCTCACACAGCCAGATCTATATAATCTATAGTCTCAAATATACTTTATAATCAAACGATCATAACAGTGTAATTTTAATGACCTCATCTGTCGACGGTGAATGATCAGATGCTTTCTGAACTGCCGTTTTCTCATTTTTGTTGTGTTTATTTTGTTATTGAGAGGAAAGTGCAGCACATATTCACATATTCATCTAAACGTCGCTCTCAGCGGTGTGGACAGCGTTGGGATGTTCATTAAGAGTATATCGCTGCAAAATTATTTCAAATTCTTTTTACTTTTAAGCGAAAAACGTACACACATAAATCCACGGCAGCACTCATGTTTCTAAAAACGGTCTTTGACATATGAAAGTGCTTACCGCCATATCAGTGTCTGAGCAGACATACGCACTTTTCCTTGTCAGAGTATTGAAAGTTTTTGGAAATCTAAGCTATTCTGGCAGCTCACCATTCTAAATTAAAGGATTTGGACGATGACTGGTGATTTTTTTAATATGTAAATTACATTAATTAGACGTCGTTTACAAGATCATTTGCGATTTATAGATCTGAAAGAGAGGCGTACGTGCATTTTCTGTGCATACGTTTATTCTATTTCTCATCGTTGAGAAATGATCGTAAGATCAAATGTAGGACCGTTTCTACGCAACATTTTAGAAATGAGGCCCCTACATCTAAAATGGCACAGCTCTTCCCAACAACACACATGATTTTCTTAGATCACTAAAGCAATAGTATTAGTGATGCTTGTGTTGGGGAAAGTTACTTTTAAAAATAATGTATTACAATACTGTTACTCCCTAAAAAACTAACTAATTGAGTTACTTTTTATGAGAAGTAATGTGTTACATTACTTTTGTGTTACTTTTTCTCACCTGGGCAGGGCTTGCTTGTTTGTTTTTTTAATAACAACAACAAAAAAAGTTCTATTTTTGGCAAATGTTAAGGCTCTTTCACACCAAAAGTGAAATAAATAAGCCTCAGGCTGAAGGAAATGCAAATTTACGCCTGTACAGTAGAGGGCGCAGCTCAAACAAACCTTTCAGCTGTGCTGCCATTCTGGATTACAGAAGAACAGAATACAGGAGAAGGAAGTTTAACACTCTTATTTCTAAATCTAATCTAAAGTCATTTTTGCTTATTAGTATGGTTGAATTAGATCATTGAAGGTCAGCAGCAAAGACAATGGTTAATAAAGAGTGAACTACAATAACTATCATGTTCACACAGCACACACAACACCTCGGCACTTTATTTCTCTCAACATGAGGACAGGAGAGCTGTCCGTCAATAAATGTGAAATCAAAGTAACTTAGATATTTTTTTTGTAAATTGAAAAAGTAATGTGTTACTTTACTAGTTACTTGAAAAAAGTAATCTGATTACATAACTCAAGTTACTATAATGCGTTACCACCAACAGTCTTGACCATCACAAACACAAACCTCTACAGACTCAAAACACTTTAGAAATGTGAAAATAGTCTTTAGACAGGTTAGTTATTGTTCAAATATAAGCATGTTGGTTTAGCAATAGCCAACAAAATAGTTACTATTAACAATAAAATTCCTATTAAAAATTAAAATACAATTTATAAAGCAAGGTTCATCATTATCCCCCGAAACATAAATAAAGAAAACAAACACCACATTCTCTGTGTTTTTATTTAAAAATAATTTATTTGTATATAATCGGAATGATGCCAGGTTTATACATCTATGATGGCAGCTGTACGTTTCATAAAGAATATCATTCCAAAAAGTGAGAAAATAACATTTTAAAAATTTTCTCCGACCTGGACAAAAATGGATAAATATATTAGTAAATAAATATATTAGTGACATTACCATATTGAAATGTTCTATTATATATAAAATACAACACTTTATCTTATAACTGTTTTTTCTTTCTTTCTCTTTTTTTTTTTTTTTTTACACAAAATATTGAACATATACTGGCATATCCCTTGATTTCTGAAGGGATTTAGCTCTGTTAAAAAAAGGCAGTTTTAATTGATTCTCTGTGGAAAAGAGAGCGTATGAACAATACAGACAACCAACACAAAGGACCAAAGGTAGAGAAAAAAAAATCATCCTCAATGTTTAGTGACATTTCATTGATTGACGTATTATTTTCTAGATCTGGTAGTTACATAGTGCTTCGATCATTTTGCTTTGAATCACATGCAGATTTTCTTCCCAAGGCAAAGTGCTGTTTTCATCCTTTCTAGATAAAGCCAAGAGCTTTACGTGTTAATCTGCGTGAGACCGAAGCCAACATGAAAGTGCAAAGCGTATCTTCCGTAATATGTGGTAGTTGGAGGCAATAGTTGCGTTTACTTACTATACTGAGCCAGAAGAAAATCAGGAGGCTGTTGTGTGTGTGGATCCTGTTACATGGTTTATGTGTAAACTAAAATTAATGAATAATATTGGTAAATTCTTATCTTTGGCTGATAAAAATGTAATGTCATTATGGTATTGTCTAACTCAACCGGGTTGAAACTACTCAACATTTTAAAATAATGATTTCCATTGCTGGAAAAGCTACGGAAAACAAAAGCATTTCTACAGTTAATATAATTTCTCTAAAATGTTTGCCTGTTAACTGTCAGTGTCCCGCTGCTTTTTTATTGACTTTTTTCCCCCTATCACATCATATCATTCGAAAGCTTAAACACTCAAAATTCATCCTGGGAAATCTGTTTTGAAATTGGACATTGCATTACAATGGAAACGGTTCTTTAAAACCTTTATGTAATATCAACTTCAAATTTGGAACACAACTTGGTTAGACATAACTTTGATTATATAGCAATTTTAGCATCCAAATTATTTTGTAAAATATATTTTGTATAAAATAAAAAAAAAAGTTTAGTTCAGTCCATTTTTTTTAATATGCTTGTCTCCGCCATGAAATAAAAATAATAAAGGAAATTGCGACTTTTTATCTCACAATTCTGACTTTTTTCTCAGAATTGCAATATAAAGTCAGAATTGCGAGATATAAAGTCAGAATTGCAAGATATAAAGTTAAAATTGCGAGTTATAAAGTCAGAATTGCAAGATATAAAGTCAGAATTGCGAGATATAAAGTTAAAATTGCGAGTTATAAAGTCAGAATTGCAAGATATAAAGTCAGAATTGCGAGTTATAAAGTCAGAATTGCGAGTTATGAATTGTGAGAAATAAATTTAGAATTGCATGATATAAAGTCAGAATTGCATGAGAAAAAGTGAGAATTGCAACTTTATATCAATTCTTTATAGCAATTCTGACTTTATATCAGACAATTCTGACTTTATAACTCGCAATTCTGACTTTATATCATAATTCTGACTTTATAACTCACAATTCTGACTTTATATCGTGCAATTCTGACTTTATATTGCACAATTCTGACTTTATCGTGCAATTCTGACTTTATAACTTGTATTCTGACTTTATGGCCCGCAATTCAGAGAAAAAAAAGTCAGAATTGTGAGATAAAAAGTCGCAATTACCTTTTTTATTTTTTTTTTTATTTAGTGGCGGAAACAAGCTTCCATAATTTTTAAAAGTGTTTTCTGCAGTCATCTGCAAAAAGAGAATCATGAATTACAACCATTTAAGTTCAGATCTATGCTCAAAAAGGGGGTTGACAGTTAACAGGTTCATGACTGGCTCTTAAAGAGTGCAATAATCTTTATAAAATGATTTTAAAAATCTTTCTCCAGTAATCACGAACAACTGGAAAAGTCATTGAAACTCATTGGTCATAAGGTGTGGGTATAAGGAAACCCTATATATTAGGATTCACAATATTTTGTCTTATTTATATTTTTAATTTTGGATTCAGCCTCATTTTGATGAAAAGCAACATTTGTGACTGTATGAAGTCAAAAGGGATGTGAGAGACACGGGGGTTTGTGGTTCAAGGGATCAAGACCTTTGACCAATTTGACCATTTACTGACAAAAAATAAAAAACATTCAGGTGTTTGTCATGGCAAGATTTCCAGTGTTTTCTTTTCTATACGTAAAAGAATGTTTCAGGTTCAAAATCCGATATTATTTCCAGCATGTCACAGATACTGTTGATAGTTTTAACTTGTTATGAACCCGGACCATTCCTTTAAATGGCTGCTTTTAAAATATATGACAACAGAGATTTCAGGGTAACAGATTAAAGATAAGTGTTGCTACGTTTGCAGGCGATAGACATCATTGGCTGGTTTTGCCGTGAACATGACAGCAGGCTACATTAATGTCTACGAATAAACTTCATGAAGTGTTCATTTCATGGGTTACAGAGGCACTTTTGGTGAGCTTGTATGCTGGTTACTTTCTATGAAATGTCAGCGTCCCTTTAAGGGAACATCAGTCTCAGAGGTGAAAGCAAAGCATTCTGGGAAATGTAGTCCTTCTCAGCCCAAACACATTACAGGCTTAACAAGACCAAAGTAAGAAAGCAAAACAGAAAAAAAAAAAAAATCTTCACAACTTTCCCCAAATATATTCAGTCAATTCATTTAGTTTTGACAAGCAAAATTAATAAATGAAGACACAAACATTTGAAAATAACAGCTGCCATTTTTGAATTAACAAAACCGAGACCCTGAAACCTCAATGAAATGCTTTTTCCAAGGACAGATGATAAAGTAAAGCTCCCTGTCGCTCCTCTGAGTCAGAGGTAACGAGAGGTGGACGCACAAGTACCTTTGAAGTACCGTCTCGCTGATTGGTTATCTGAGGTAGTGCTGGAAAACCAGGCCAGATGTTTGAACGTAGCCCAACACGTCACCGTTAAAGGGCTACGGCTAGCTTCTAAGAAATAAAAATGGAAGGGGAGAGTAGCATCGCAATAACTAAATAGTTAAAAATCAGCCAGCAGGTGCGGTGAGATAATGAATGCACGGATGGTACTCTATGCAAGTGCGCAAACACTGAAGGAAATGCACAGCCAATGCATTGCAAGCTCTCAGTTTTCAAGGTATGATGATAGAGTCAGCTTCAAATTATACACTGCCCAGTCACTGTTTGGATTTAAACACGCAAAAGAGTCTATGACTGGGTCATTATTGCAGTGATTATTATGTTTCTAGCATGTTTGGAAACAGTTCTTTTAACCCTAGTTGATGGAGTGTGTAGCTTTGCATTTCTTAAACAACCATGTTGGAAGACGTACATGGCCATATTCCTGGATGACAACGCCAAGATTCATTACAATCAAATTGTACAAACTTCAATTTGAGATCTTGAGATTGATGCACCTCTTGATGGAAATAACATCACAACATTCATTTCTATCAAGAGGTGCATCAATTTGCAAGAGGTGAGCACTCTGTAAAGTCTACTCCAGCACATCCCAAAAACTTTCAATGAGTTTAAGGTCTGGACTCAGAAGGTGCCAATTCATGTGTGAAAATGATTCTTCAAGCTCCCTCCCAACCATCCTTTCACAATTTGAGCCTGATGAATCTTGGTCCATCAACTAGGGTTAGAAGAACTATTGCAAAAACATATAACATGCTAGAAACATTATAATCACTGCAGTAATGATCCAGTCATAGACTCTTAAGTATTTGCCTATTTAAATCCAAACAGCGCCTTTTTTGGCAATGCAGAAACAATTTTCACTCAGAAATTGCAAGTAAATTTCCCAATAATAATGTGAAATTAAATGAGAAATTTTGAAGTAGAAAGACTGAAATCGTATTTGAAACTTCGTATTTGTACTTCGAAAAAAATTTTTTTTTTAACAGTGTAGCTGTTATAAACGTCAACAGTTTGATTAAAGGCTGGAGTATACTACACGACTTCTAAAATCTGAACAGATTTTAAAACACTAGGCATCATATACTTGCCGACTTGGTAAATGGTTACAGAGAAAACTGGGCATCATACACTGAACATCTTATGATCATACATTACCAGACTTTCAAATCGTTCTGGACACAGAAACACGTGCCTCGTTGTGTGACGCACGACCATAGATGCTACATTTGAGTGCTCCAGACACTCGTCCGCCATCTTGGAACAGTCAACATTTTAGTTACAGTAAAAATCAATGAGTTTCCCAAGATGCCACAACATTGCGCACCCTCTGGTTGTAAAAACTGCCGAGATTTAAATTCCTGAAGAAATGGGATAATCTTTCAAGGGTGAGATTGAGTTGGTTTGCGTTTTTACATGTATTAACTTAATATTACAGGTTTTTGTAATATTGTCAAGTTTTTGTCAACTATAGTGACTTTTTAAATGTTGCTTTAGCTAACGACTTGCTGAAGTCAATTGCAGATAGATATTTGGATATATATAAGGACGGTTGCAGATGCACAGTCATCTTGCTCTCGAGCGTGTCTTTGACTGTTCCAATATGGCGGACAGCTTACGCAAAGCGGCCCATAGAAAAGGTCGCTAAGAGGCTTCTATGTATGTATCTATGGTTGAAACAAACATGAAAGTGCCAAGTGCATTCGGATGCGGTCAGTTGTTTATCTGTGATGAATCAAATATTGAGGCTAATTTGTTACACGTTTACTTTTGTATTATTATTGTATTTGTATTGTATTTTATCACAACACTGCTAGATAGAGGACATCTTCAGTTTCAGCAGCAATGCGTCATACACTCCAATATGTGTTCTAAAATTGGCTCAAAATATCAAACATATTTTGATATCCTCCGACTGGAATTTAATCATAGTCTAAAAGCTAAAAAAATCAGAGTCTGTGTCCATCATACACTATGTGATTTTCTGTGAAACCAGTCAACTCCAAGTGTATCAATCTGCAGACTGGTGCAGACTTTCGGCAACTATTGTCAACTCATCTAGACTGCAAATCTGGGCAAAATTTGTGTAGTGCATTCCAGCCTCAAGTTTAACTTGCTCAGCAAGATTCCAGCATGATAGTAGTTAACCTGTAAGAGAAAATGACTGTAGAATAAGACAGATTACGCTAATGTTGCGGTATGAATTGCAATCTGACACATGTCAGAACACAACAACCAAGTTTGCGTAGCTAGAAGTGTCTGCGTTCTTGCATAGAGTACATACGTCAGGCCTAATTCCCAATGGAATATGGGAAGATGTGCTTATACCTTTAAGGGCTTTAATGAAAAGGAATTCTCAGACTGAATCCTGTTTTAAAGCAAAGGAAAAGAAGAAATCAAGATCATTCTTTTGCGAATCTCCCAGATCCTTTGATAACTTCCTGATTTAACATCATTTGTTTGCCTATTAAAAGTCACATTTGGGCTGTATAGGGTAAAGTACCTTGACAGTACCAACGATGACTGGTTTTGGCCAATAGAAATGTGCTAGTAACAGTGAGTTATTACTGAAGAGTACATAAAATCATCACTGATGATTTCTGTATTTACTTTACTTTATAAAACTTTGTTAGAATGACATTCTGAGGTATGGAGATTCTGGGTAATTCAGTTTGATATTGCAGAAGATGTTTTGGAATTTTCTGGAAGACTCAACATGTGAAAGAGACAGTGAGAGAATGCCGAAGAGTTTTGTCCATATCGGCTCTTGTGTAGCAGCGTGAGGAGTTTTGGATGAAGAGTTTTCTCAAACACCAGACTCTTCCTCCGACCCTGTGGAACAAGAAAAAAAACTCATTTTATAACATCAAAAGGAATAGTTCATCAAAAATAAAAACTGTCCTTACGCACTGAAAATCAACTGTGCACATTCAGATTATAACCAGCAATCGAGTGCTGCAGGAATGATGTATTCTTGTAGGCCAACCCATAAGTTAGGCATCACCCTAGTTCCCTCAACATGAATTTTCCATTGGTTTTCAATTATTGCAAAAAATGAGCTCTTGTGGCTCCTCAATGACAAAATTCATAACTGGAAAAATAGTCTTCAGGTGCATTTTGAAATGTTTTAACTAATCATCTTGTAATGAATGTAATTTCAGTTCTACTTTGAGTATTTGAGTACATCGAATTCGTGATCGCATGTACTCTGTGTGTAGGGAGCTGTGGTGCTGAGTGTGCATTCTACAAGATAAGACAGTTATCAGACGCTTAGGCTCTGTTGCACAACAAATTCTCTGCCATGGTCTTGTCAGTCATCTCGCCTTACTCTCGTCATGTGATCAGTGAACTGAGATTCCTGCAGCACTGTGTGCGACTCTGCAGCTCGTGCTGGATGAGCAGAGCAGAAGTTTACAATAGTTTACAATTTAAGCAATCGTTATCCAACTGAATTAAATGGTTTTTATTTCTATTAAAAAAGACTTTTCTATTAAAACAACAGTGGAGGCAGTGCTCACGAGACAGCTTTTCACTTGACGAGAAATCGCGTCACATTTTAATTTCACAAGATCTCTTGGCATGAAACCCCTAGTATAAAGTGGTATAGAAATTACTCGACTATAAAGTAGAGCACTACAATCACACATACTCACCCTGACTATTGTGTAGAGCTTGGCAATACAGACAGATGTCCGTGGAAAGTTCATCCCCTGGGCCGTGATGGGCCCTACACAGGGGTCTGTCCATTCCAGAAGTAGGCCCTAGAAGCTGAGGCTCCGAATGGGCCTGTTGCACCTGCTTCTGCCACACCACATGTGCCCCGCTACAGCATGGCCAGTCGGCCATACCCGTCGAGTCCAAGATCAGGGGCACCGGCAGCAGCGTGGGGGCCAAATCTGGTGGAGGTGTGCAGCAGTAGCTTCCCGCTCCCTGTCCGTAGTGGATATGAATGCTACAATCATCCTGAAGGTCCAAGCTTTGATGGAAGTGAACAACCGGCGAAGGTGCTTCCAAGGGACAGCCGGCTGCTTTCTGTCTGGTGGTCCACCCTGGGCCTTTGTGGCAACAGGATGGGGACGGAGAGGTTAAAGTAGGGGAGGGAAGGATCACAGAGGCACCTGAGGAAGAAACAGGGTCCGGGGCTCTATCCTCAACCCTCCTTGAACTGAGGTCCGTTTTGGGGCAGTGGCAAGACTGGTGCTGTACCTGACACCCAGTGGAGTCTTTGTTTTTAGTTGCATTACAGGGGCCACCTGCTGCCATGGCCGAGGACGTGGCCCCCTGATCCTCATCAGAGCCTTGGCCGGGCCCTTGATTGAGTTCCCCGTCCTCGTAATAGTGGTGTCTATGCCTGTGATAGTGTACGTGACTGAACACGGCCACCTGCTGCTGCTGCTGCTGCTCTTCCGAGCAAACTGCACCAGCGTCACCGGCATGGTTCACTACCGAGTCCAGGGAACGAGGCCTCTGCGTGGCCTCCATGCTCCCTCTGCGTGGGGCTTTGCCCGGTCCATAATAGACAAACGGGTCATAGTCACTACTGAGTGAGCTACGAAAAGTGGACCAGCTGCCATAGACGCCCTGCAGGCTGATGTCTGTACAGTTCAATACGGAATCGCTGGACGAGCCGTGGCACGATCCCGAGCTGGAGTCGCTTGCTGGCCCGTCAGCAAGGTAACCGCTGCGCTCCGTGTGGTAACTCCCAACGGAGCAGCTGCTGTTGTCTTGGCGGCCATGCGAGCCTCCGCCACGCGGCAGGTGATGAGTTGCGTGGTTTGCTGGCGATGCCAAATGATGCACACAAGAACCCGAAGCGTTCCGTAAAGCTCCTACAGGGCACCGGTGACACGACCTTCTGGGGGGTGCATAGTGATGCCCACCAGTCCGACACCCGTGCCCGCCTGTTCTGTGCGTACGTCCGTGATGGGAATCCGGGGCCAGGTGGTATGCGCAGCTAGCACCCAATGGTCTGCTGGTTAAGCAACGCAGAGTGCGTGGATGAAGAGGGGGAGAGTTTCCAAAGTGACCCTGTTGGGGTAAAGGTCCAGGGGTGCGGGGGTAGTGATGCCGCAGGGAAAAGGGGACTTGGTGCTGGGGGTAAGGGTGTTGGTTTGGATAGTGTTGGGGAAGGAGGAAGGCCTGACTGTGCTCTTGTGGAGCGGGCGGCAGTCGATTCCTTTGGGGCTGACGGGACGCCAGATCTGAACCTGAAGGAGGACATTTTGTGCTCAAAAACAAACTTTGATAGGAAAAACATTAAAAAAAGTCTACTGATGCTACGTCCATATTAATCCGGATAAATTTAAAAAAACAAATTTCTCAGAACTCAACATTTTTGCCTTTCGTCTATACTGAGACAATGTTTTTGTCAAGATGATTTAAGCATTTTCAGACGTGTCCGTGTGGAACAGCAACCTTTGAAAAATGCTTAAAAACGCAGAGTGTTTTGAAACGAAAAAGCCATTTTCAAAAATATCTGGATTAAAGTGAACATAGCCTGAATATCATGCTTAAAAACTACAGGTTCATTTTCTAAAGAAAATAGCAGCGATTGCAAGGCAGCAAACGATTCATGTTAAGGTTTTAGGTATGTTTAGGCTTTGGTTCTGTGTAAAAGTCAGAAGAAAGTCAGATTTGGTCATGAGGATGAGTAGTAAATGTTTTTTTTAATATTTTGGGTGAACTATCCCAAATATTCTCGTAGGTATAAGATAATGGAAAAAAAAGAGGAATTTCAATACAGTGCTGCCTTGCAAGCTCTATAACAGGGGTCGCAAACTCTGGTCCTAGAGAGCCACAGTCCTGAAGAGTTTAGCTCCAACCCTGATAAAAACCCACCTGCCGGTAGCTTTCTAGTAACCCTTCAGATCTTGATTAGCTTGTTCAGGTGGTTTGATTAGGGTTGAAGCAAAACTCTGCAGGACTGTGGCTCTCCAGGACCAATGTTCGCCACCCATGCTCTGTAATATATAAATTGGATGTACCCTGAGGCTTTTTACCCATGATGTTGTGCATGCACAGAGGGCAGGTACGGTGTTGTAGGAGCCAGGGGTCGACACACTCCTTATGAAACTCATGACCACAGGAGATGATTCTCAAGTCCTGCCAGAGAGACAGAGAAAACCACATATTAAATGTGCCATTGGCGTGCCTCAAAACACAAAATAGCATCCTACAGTGGCCCTTTTCCTGTCAATGCTTGATGGTTTCTGTTGTTCCTCTAATGTTGCCGTGTTGTATCCTGAATCTAAAGCAGAAAGAACTGGATGCAAAATGTTTGAATAATATCAATCCACAAATCTGACTTGTGATGCAGCCTGGAATCATAAATCACATTGAGAGTTCAGTTCAGTTGGCCAGAGGTGAACTACGACTAAGCCTGGTTTCTCCTAAAGTTTTTTTCTCCATTTCTGATGGAGTTTGGGTTCCTTGCCTGTCACCTTCAGCTTGCTTAGTTGGGGTTTAAAAGACCCTTAATATTCAGTAATATTATTGATTTGACTACACTGAACTTGTTTCATAATCTATGAACTTTACACAGTTATTGAACTGAACTGAATCAACATTGACCTGAATGGAGCTGAATAACGACACTATTGTCTTCTGTAGAGCTGCTTTACTGCACAATTAGAATTTATCTCATATCTGATTAAGTTTGCATCATTGATTCTGTTATTTTCCTGTTTGTTACTTTGACATAATGTTGTATAAAGCGCTATATACTGTAAAAAGAGGTGACTTGACTCAAAATTGTATCATGCTTTTTCTTCCTTTCCTCCTCTTACCTGGCCATCCATGAATTCCTCGAGACAGATGGCACAGATCGGGCTGGAATTGGAGCTGCTGTTTGACGCTGGAGCTCCGCGAGAACGCTGGGATCCAGAGCAACCCTGAGAGCTGTACATGCGCGTCTCCAACCTGCTGATGGCACGCATGGTCTCCTGGTGCACAGAGTCCTGGTAGTTGAGAAAAAAGGATTTTGAGATTTCTACAGTGAAAAGTGCCCCTATTATGCTTTTTCGGATATTCCCTTTTATGCAGTGTGTAATAGAGCTGTTTGTGAATGTAAAAGATCTGCAAAGATTCAAAGATCAAACGATAAATTGAGAAAGAACTGATTCTGAACTGCTAGAAAGGAGTCGTCAGTAATTCCAGTCTTTGTTCCTGCACAAACCTAAGTAGGTTTGTAGCAAATTTGCATAATGCCAGCCTGTGGTCATTGGCTGCCCGTGAGCAATGTCTCCTTTGCTCCGCCCTCAAACACTGGAGTTGTAGCTGAAACTGGAAGAGTTTGGTTCGTGTTGTTCATGTCGAGAAGACGCTGTTTTCTGCTGCCAAAGCAAATCCACTTTGATGCACTTCAAAAAGATGAGGACTCGGGATCAATAGGATAAAACCAACGCCATCGTTACTGTTCGTATCACTGTGTATCAAGTGCTGAACAAGAGATGAAATTCAGATATGCTAATGGATGTTTGGTTTCCAACACGTGCTATAAGCGGTCGACCAATCACAACAGACTGGGCCGTCTAACCAATCAGAGCAGAGCAGCTCTCGGAAAGGAGGGGTTTAGAAAGACCGAAGCGTTTCAGACACTGTGAGAAAAAACCTGATGCTGCAATGTATATTATGAGAATATTTAAGTGTTTTTTGACCTTGGATGCATGTAAACCTACGGTAGGAGACCTTAAAACAAATTTAGAATCCTTTGGGCACTTTAAATGTAGGAGGAACTTATTTGGTGCCCAGTGGACAGGAGTACAATGCACTGCAAAAATGTTTCCTTAGTATTTTTGTTTTCCAGTACAAATATATCTAACATTCATACAAATATTTAACATTCTTAAATCAATATATATTTACATGAGAAGCAAAATGACTTATAAGGGGACCTATAATGCCCCTTTAAAGATGTAATATAAGTCTCTGGTGTCCCCAGAATGTGTCTGTGAAGTTTCAGCTCAAAATACCCCACAGATCATTTATTATAGCTTGTCAAATTTGCCCCTATTTGGGCGTGAGCAAAAACACGCTGTTTTTGTGTGTGTCCCTTTAAATGCAAATGAGCTGCTGCTCCCGGTCCCCTTTCCAGAAGAGGGCGGAGCTTTAACAGCTCACGCTTCGGTTGCTCAACAACAACAAAGCTGGAGAATCTCACGCAGCCAAAATGAGGATTGTCAGTAACGGTGTTCAGCCTTACATTGTTCAAACCGGAGTCGACACTGATGGAGAGACTCAGGAAGAAGTTACGTTTCTGAATGGTTAGTGGATAAATTTATGTAGTTGCTGTGGAGTTGATTCAACTCATCCACTAGCATGTGGCATCATGTTAATCTTTTGTGCAAATCCAGTGTTGAATTGACCCTCGTTTGTGAAGCAGTCCGGCGTAAAATGACGGCATGACAACAACACTCGACTACAACAACTCTTCCTCTTCTCTAAAGCAGCATAACATGGTCTCACTCCCTTTGTTGTGTGTTCTTGGTGGCAGGGTTTATGTAAATGTTAGGGTTTGTAACGTCACTAACCCGGGAAGAAACTCGTTGTTGAAGCTTGTAGTCCTTAAAAAGTGATTTCTGTAAAAGAAAATATCTCCCTTTGCATTGAGCTTTGAGCGTCGTAACTTTGCAGATGTTGTTTATGCTCAAACAGCAACATTACACACTAAGTTGTTAAAAAAGTTAAAAAAGTAAAATCATAATCAACCACCCCTTTATGATATTAAGACTTGTTTTCTTAAAAATTTATCAAAATTAAGTGGGTTAATGCTCAAAAGAAATAATAATAATAATTCAAACAAGTTTCCCTTTGAATTAAAAATATTATATTATATTTCTGACCCCATTGACAGATTAAAGATTACATTTTAAAACTCTTATCTTCAGTCATTTTGCTTCTCAAGTAAATGTTTCTTGAATCAAGAATATTTTGAAATTTGTACTGGAAAACAAAACCAAAATACTGAGGAAGAACATCCATTTTTTTTTTTAATGGACATTTTACAATCCAAACCTAAAAGTAAGTGTAGAGCACTTCGGTATAAAGTGTGTTGTGTTTTCTTACCCAGGTTCTGTTGGACCTGCAGCGGAAGCGTAGAGCAAAGATCATGATGATGGCCAACACCGCCAGAGCCACGGTCAACAGGATGCCAACGTCATAGGGAGGCTGCGAGAACAAAACATGAAGAGTGAAGCTTGAGTGTCCTACCGTCAGTTTGTCCTCAAACCAATAGATTTTTACCCAATTAACGGTCAGAATGTTTCTTAAATCTGTAAAACCCAAAAATTTTGTCCTAATGCATTTGGGTCCATTTTGACCCAGAAGAGGTACATTTTTTTTTTTTAATCCATAGTTTTTAGTTGGAAAATGAAACTTTGGATATGTGTTAAGACTGAATTAAAGGAATTTTTAAAATAAAATGTATCAGATATAACCATTTAAACTGTTAAATTGTTGTGTTTGGGTCTGTTTTGACCCGAAAGTGAATTGTGAATCTATTAGTTAGATTTTGTCTCAAATTATTTGCCTCTTTTCTGCACTCACACACACATTTTTACCTCCCCACTTGTTCATAAATATGCTTGCACACGCACACATAATTCTGAAAAATTAAATAAAGCAAATTAAATTCATGTCTGTTTGTAGATCAAAAGTTCATAGACCAAATAGTCTAAATTTAAGTAAAATGAATATATTTTGTTTGAAAACATTTCAGAGCAATACTGATGTTGTTTTGATGTTTTGTCAGAATTTGAAAGAATATGTATTTTTGGTAAATTTTGAATGTTTTGAGCAGTTATGAGTTATAAGTTCAAATGAATTTAATTAAATCCACTGAAGTCAATGGAGTTCATACTGGTAATTCTCATATTATATGATCTTATAAAATACATTCTTATATATATATATATATATATATATATATATATATATATACACACATATATACACACACACACATACAACCCGAATTCCGGAAAAGTTGGGACGTTTTTTAAATTTGAATAAAATGAAAACTAAAAGACTTTCAAATCACATGAGCCAATATTTTATTCACAATAGAACATAGATAACATAACAAATGTTTAAACTGAGAAATTTTACAATTTTATGCACAAAATTAGCTTATTTCAAATTTCATGCCTGCTACAGGTCTCAAAATAGTTGGGACGGGGGCATGTTTACCATGGTGGAGCATCTCCTCTTCTTTTTAAAACAGTGTGAAGACATCTGGGCATCGAGGTTATGAGTTTCTGGAGTTTTGGTGTTGAAATTTGGTGCCATTCTTGCCTGATATAGGTTTCCAGCTGCTGAAGAGTTTGTGGTTTTCTTTTTATCATATTTTTTTGTTGAATGTTGCTCTAAAACCTTTATATACCTTTCAGCATTCATAGTGCCTTCCAAAACATGCAAGCTGCCCATACCGTATGCACTTATACACCCCCATACCATCAGAGATGCTGGCTTTTGAACTGAACGCTGAAAACACACTGGAAGGTCTCGCTCCTCTTTAGCCCGGAGGACACGGCGTCCGTGATTTCTAACAAGAATGTCAAATTTGGACTCGTCTGACCATAGAACACTTTTCCACTTTGAAACAGTCCATTTTAAATGAGCCTTGGCTCACAGGACACGACGGCCCTTCTGGACCATATTCACATATGGCTTCCTTTTTGCATGATAGAGCTTTAGTTGGCATCTGCAGATGGCACGGTGGATTGTCTTTACCGACAGTGGTTTCTGGAAGTATTCCTGGGCCCATTTAGTAATGTCATTGACACAATCATGCCGATGAGTGATGCAGTGTCATCTGAGGACCTGAAGATCACGGGCATCCAATAAAGGTCTTCGGTCTTGTCCCTTACGCACAGAGATTTCTCCAGTTTCTCTGAATCTCTTGATGATGTTATGCACTGTAGATGATGAGATTTGCAAAGCCTTTGCAATTTGACGTTGAGGAACATTGTTTTTAAAGTATTCCACAATCTTTTTATGCACTCTTTCACAGCTCTGCCCATCTTTACTTCTGAGAGACTCTGCCTCTCTAAGACATCCCTTTTATAGCTAATATAAATTATCAATTAACTTAATTAGTTGCTAGATGTTCTCCCAGCTGAATCTTTTCAAAATTTCTTGCTTTTTCAGCCATTTGTTGCCCCCGTACCAACTTTTGAGACCTGTAGCAGGCATCAAATTTGAAATGAGCTCATTTTGTGCATAAAATTGTAAAATTTCTCAGTTTAAACATTTATGTTATCTATGTTCTATTGTGAATAAAATATTGGCTCATGTGATTTGAAAGTCTTAGTTTTAATTTTATTCAAATTTAAAAAATGTCCCAACTTTTCCAGAATTTGGGTTGTATATATATATATATAGCATCACACTGGTTTTTGCTGCATTTCTCAATTTTTTTAATTATTAAAAAGGAGGTAAATGAAGTAATAGCATGGTAAAATCATGATACTGATCATATACAATATGGTTTTAGTTGAAGAATATTAAGTTATGATTATTCTAAAGCTTACGTAAACAGTATTTTCTTGTAAAACATCCTCCAATAATCATTGTTATATTTACAACTTCGAAAAATCCTTTTTTAGTGTATACAGGTCAGTTAGCTGGACCAACACTGAACAGTTATGGAAATTTAAACTGGTATTTTCAGCGGGAAGGCTTACAAACAGTAAAGCCTAGAAATGAAAAGACATTAATAAATATGTAAATGCTTGTTTACTCACCCATTTTGGCTCCACCCTGATGTCAATGAACACCATGGCTTCTTCGTTCTTGTTGACGAGTCCCATCAGTTCTTCAGCGTCTGATGACTTCACCAGCACAACCGGACGAGTCAACGAACCAGAGTCCTGCAGCTGTGAGTGAAAAACACACAACCACACAAACACTTCAGGACCAACTGTCTGAGCACTAACTGAAATGTATGGAGTAGGATATTCAAACTGAAAGGCCTTGAAACAATGTTTAATAAATAAAGTAAGGGTGTAGAGTTACATTCAAGCTATTTCAAAGCATTAAGAATTTTTTTCACAGGAAAAAAAGGTTTAAATATGTAATTTTGGTGATCAAAGATGAGTTTTAATACAATTATTGACTACAGGGGGACTTTAAAACCGTAATTTTTGCTTTTATCAGCAACTATTATCCAAAAATTAAAAATACTAAAAATACAATAAATAAAAATTAAGACACACATGCACATGCACACACACACACACACACACACACCGCAGCAGCAGCAGCAGCTGGATCATCTGAGATGTCAAAGATGACAGCCTGAGCTCCTCTCTGAATCGCCAGACGAGCCTGAGAGAGAGACAGAGAGAGAAAGAGGTTTTTTTTGAGCCAGCAGATGGCAGTCTTATCAAACATATGGAGTCCTTGAGTCCTGTCATTATGACATGATCCTGAGAGCGCACATGTGTGTCAAAGTGAAAGACTTTACTTTCAATAATTCCTGACACACAATACAAGACAGCTAGAGTTAATAGAGATCGACAAGTCTTCATGAAAACACACGAAATGCACCTTTTAATTCTTTTCATTAGAGAGGATGTTCTGTACCAAAACACACATGCACACACTTAATTATACATTTTCACCAACAACAAATGATTACAATGAGGTTTGAATATGAACATTTTTATTAACCAACATTAACAAAGGTTAATAAATGCTGTAATTGCTCATTGTTAGTTTATGTTATCTAATACATCAACTAATGTTAACAAACGAGATCTTATTGTAATACATCAGGTTAGGAGTTTGTTCAATTAATGTTTAAATGAGCTAATATCTAACTAGGTGAAAAACACACACCTTCAGAGCAGTCTTTAACACTTCAGAGAAGGAAAAAATGAATTTATACAATAGAAAAACACTAGTCCTTCCTTCCACTGTGTCAAATCCTCCCGCCTCCATCAAGATAGATGCGCTTCTAGTGAGATTAGGAGGGAATTCTCCCCAAACAATGACCAATAACTCATCAACGGACTATTTCCTGCCCAACTGCTGAGAGTTCACAGGTCAAAGGTTACAGTATGAACTGCAGGAAAGTATAATGTTGTGTTTCACACAATGCAAGCAGAGAGTTGGTAAAATGATTAAGCTGTTATAATTAGCAAAAGTCAAGAACTACTATTAAAGGTTACACGGCAAAAAATGATGTTTTTCCTCAGTATTTTTTAAACTTGTTTTCCAGTACAATTATCTAAACATCTTTAAATCAAGATACATTTACTTGAGGAGCAAAATTACTTAAAGATATGAGTTCATGCTTAAAATGTGATAAACAAAACAAAACAAAACAAAACAGAAAAATGAACTTAACTTAAAGGGAAAACAGGTTTATTTTTCTGACCCCACTTTTTTCTTGTTTTAAGCATTAAGTCACTTAATTTTGACACATTAATGTCTTAAGTCAGATCTTTTAATATCTTTTTTCAGTCACGGCACCCTTTGAAAATGTTAAAAAATCTGCAGCACCCTACACTAGTGTTGTCACGATACTGGAATTTCTAACTTCGATACGATACCTTGAAAAGTATCAATATTTGATACCACGGGGAAGAACCACTGTATATATTGTGAAAATTTGCTTTTATTGGCTGATACCGATTATTGGCCGATATATCGGTGCATCTCTAATTTTTAATATTAACTAATTTTGTCCATCCATTGAAAGTCTAGGCAATCAATAACTTGTTCTGAAGAGATCACTTTATATGATGACAGATTTTAATTTAGGCTTTTATTCATATATAAACATTGCTCAATTACCATTAAGAATTAAGAAGATTTAAGATTTAAGAAGACAGGAAGGCCCAGTTCTGCAGAGCCTTCTTCTAACCAGAGGGTCGATTCCTGCACTTCCAAACCAAGTATTACAGTAACAAAACTGAAATGGGAAGAGCTGCGCATTGTGGACCGGTAAAATGCAACTGATGCTGCAAGTGTCATTTAGTTTGTTGCATGACTGACAAAATAAATGATAAAACGGTGCTGTGGTGAAACTGTGGTACAAATGTGAATGCTCTGGACAGACTGAGCTGCTGTGTGTTAATAACAGGGCTGATGTCTGCAGACGGCTTCTGCAGAGAAAGGAAGTATAATCACAGGCCTGTCATTAGCCTGTTAGACGCGCTTCTTCAGATAAAGGTTTTAGGCTATGTTCACACAGTCAGTCAAAAGTCTGATTATTTGTGTATCCGATTGGAATCTGATGTAAATTATTTACTGACCACACTGTGTATCACAACTTTGCAACAACACAACACTGTTTCTGCAGCGACTTTCAGCATGTTTCCTATAACAATTTCTGACATGTTTATGTTTTACGTGAGGTGAAAAAGTGATGCAAACCACATGAAATCAGATCAGAGCAGTCAGACTGAAACGGACTTCCAGAAATGCGATTTGAATAGGAATGTAGCTCAAAACGGATTTGTAAATGTTTTTTTTTTTTTTTTGCCATTCACACTTGCTAAATCTGAGCGGATTCCAATCGGATATGCACAAAAATTGGATTTGGACTGACAATCTGAACGAGGCTTAAGCTGTACTTAATGGGCACCAATTATGCCCATTTTCACAAGATGTAATATAAGTCTCCAGAATGTGTCTGTGAAGTTTCAGCTCAAAATACCCCACAGATCATTTATTATAGCTTCTCAAATTTGCCCCTTATTTAATGCACCTGAGCTAACACAGACAGTTGTATTTTTATTAACTAATGTTAACAAAGGTCAATAAATACTGCAACAAATATACTGCTTATTGCTAGTTAATGTTGGTTAAGTCAATGCTAACTAATGGGACCTTATTGAAAAGTGTTACCAAAAATATAATTCTGACTGTCACAAGAAATGTTTATGAAAAACTATATAAATAGTTGACCTATATTTCCAATTTAGTCACCCTCATGTTGTTTTAAACCTGTATGACTTTCTTTAGTGAAACACAAAAGACATTTAACTGAATGTTTACACTGCTCTTTACTGTACAATGATAGGACACAGTGACTAGGCACTAAAAATGACATAAAACAACCATAAAAGTATCATAAATATAGTTCATGTCTCTAAACTTGACATGCTCACAATGTACTACTGTATGAAAGTTGTGTTTGACAGAAGAAATAACAGCATACAGGTCTGTAATGAGATGAGGCTGAGCAAATAATGACAGAATCACATTTTTGAGTGAATTAAAGCGTTAGACATTCATCCTCGTCCTCTCTTTCTTTCTCTTCACTTAATCACTCGGCGGTTCACGCAAACACAACACACAATCATCCCTCTATCTACCGTCCAAAACCACAGAGACTAAACCCTCAGATGATTAAAGTCTGCCACACACAAAGAATAAATATATATTTATAATGTTTTTAAAAGGAGTCTCTTCTGCTCACCAAAGCTGCATTTATTTGATCAAAAATACAGTAAAAACAGTAAAAATGTGAAATATTACAATTTAAAATAGCTGTTTTCTATGTGAATATATGTTCAAATATAATTTATTCCTGTGATCAAAGCTGAATTTTCAGCATCATTACTCCAGTCTTCAGTGTCACATGATCCTTCAGAAATCATTCTAATATGATGATTTGATGCTGTAATGTTCCAAAAGATTTCTACTCTAAATAAATGTTGTTTTTTAAAATGTAAAAATATTTAATGTTATTTATTCATATATATATATATATATATATATATATACACACATATTAAATGTAAACATTTATACATCATATTATATCAAAGCAGACCTAACTACTACAGGTAATACTAAGCGTGATTGGTTTACAGTGGTGAACTGTTACACGCGAGCTGGGTAAATCTCTGGCACGGTAAATTGTGACATCAAGCGCGGTTGACGAGTTACCAGCAAGGCCTCTGGCTCCGAGCAGCAGCGTAATTAGCCGATTCTTCCTGTGCTTTCATTCGCCACATGAAAACATTCCTGTTTTGATCCGTATCCTGTTATTCCATAAGACCTGTGAATCCGATCTACCCAAAGTATTTGAGCACTTAATAACCAGACCCACACTGAACATCAGAACCTCTCTCTGCTTATTGTAAGGGAAAATCTGTGGAATTGATTTAAATACAACCCAAATTCTGGAAATGTTGGGACGTTTTTTTTTAAATTTGAATAAAATGAAAACTAAAAGACTTTCAAATCACATGAGCCAATATTTTATTCACAATAGAACATAGATAACATAAATGTTTAAACTGAGAAATTTTACAATTTTATGCACAAAATGAGCTCATTTCAAATTTGATGCCTGCTACAGGTCTCAAAATAGTTGGGACGGGGGCATGTTTACCATGGTGTAGCATCTCCTCTTCTTTTCAAAACAGTGTGAAGACGTCTGGGCATCGAGGTTATGAGTTTCTGGAGTTTTGGTGTTGAAATTTGGTCCCATTCTTGCCTGATATAGGCTTCCAACTGCTGAAGAGTTTGTGATCGTCTTTGACGAATTTTTCTCTATAGGTGAGAGATCTGGACCGCAGGCAGGCCAATTCAGCACCTGGACTCTTCTACGACGAAGCCATGCTGTTGTAATAGCTGCAGTATGTGGTTTTGCATTGTCCTGCTGAAATACACAAGGCCTTCCCTGAAATAGACGTCATCTGGAGGGGAGCATATGTTGATCTAAAACCTTTATATACCTTTCAGCATTCATAGTGCCTTCCAAAACATGAAAGCTGCCCATACTGTATGCACTTATACACCCCCATACCATCAGAGATGCTGGCTTTTGAACTGAACACTGATAATGCGCTGGAAGGTCTCTCTCCTCTTTAGCCCGGAGGACACGGCGTCTGTGATTTCTAACAAGAATGTCAAATTTGGACTCGTCTGACCATAGAACACTTTTCCACTTTGAAACAGTCCATTTTAAATGAGCCTTGGCTCACAGGACACGACAGCGCTTCTGGACCATGTTCACATATGGCTTCCTTTTTGCATGATAGAGCTTTAGTTGGCATCTGCAGATGGCACGGCGGACTGTGTTTACCGACAGTGGTTTCTGGAAGTATTCCTGGGCCCATTTAGTAATGTCATTGACACAATCATGCCTGAATCTTTTGATGATGTTATGCACTGTATATGATGAGATTTGCAAAGCCTTTGCAATTTGACATTGACGTTTAAAGAATTCCACAATCTTTTTATGCACTCTTTCACAGATCTGCCCATCTTTACTTCTGAGAGACTCTGCCTCTCTAAGACATCCCTTTTATAGCTAATCATGTTACAGACCTGATATCAGTTAACTTATTTAGTTGCTAGATGTTCTCCCAGCTGAATCTTTTCAAAATTTCTTGCTTTTCAGCCATTTGTTGCCCCCGAGCCAACTTTTTTGAGACCTGTAGCAGGCATCAAATTTGAAATGAGCTCATTTAGTGGATAAAAGTTTAAACATTTGTTATGTTATCTATGTCCTATTGTGAATAAAATATTGGCTCATGTGATCTGAAAGTCTTTTAGTTTTCATTTTATTCTAATTTAAAAAATGTCCCAACATTTCAGGAATTCGGGTTGTATGTTAAACGGAGCTGAAAAGCAGCGTTGCATTAAACGTTACAGTAACACTTTACATTAAGGTCTCAGTTGTTAAAATTAACAAACATTAACAATGTACAACATTTATTAACCTGTAATGTTAGTTGATAAAAATGTTCATATAGTTCACAGTGCATTAACTAATACAAAAACAACTTTTGAGCTTAATTGTATTAGTAAATGTTGAGATTAACATTAAGTATTGTTCATTCTTAGTTCATGTAGTTAACTAATGTTAATAAGTGAAATCATATTGTTAAGTGTTACTAGTGTTGGTTGTAATGCATTACTAAGTAATTAATTACTGCAATTTAATTACTTTTCCCTTGAAAAAGTAAAGTAATGGTTGCTATACTTAGTTTTATATATATATATATATATATATGACACATTGTGGCTCATCCAGTCAGAATTTATAGTCTGAACTATTTCTTTTGCTTTATATCCATCAAGTTCCAAATAAAAACTGGATTATACAAGAATAGACATTAACGCATAACTGTTTTAAACATAAACCATGTTTGAATGCACTTTTTAGACATTTTTCAGAAAAATAACTGTTGTGTAATATAAATTATCCTCACACGCCTCCCGCTGAGAGGTGCTGAGGGGAAGACGTGTTGACAGGGGGATTGTGGGAGTTTTTGCCCAGGCTTGAGAATGAGAGAGAGACCAGAGGGAAAAGACTGAGATGGGAAATGTCTTTTTCATAGCAAGGTGTGACTTAATCTCCTCTAAGGAGCCTAAATGGCCTGTATGAGCGCTGTGACGCATGTCTCTGCTTGCTGCTGCTGCAAAAACAACTGAGGAAATCAGTGCAGCAAATCACATACTCTCTTGAGTTTGTACTTATTTTGAATAAGTAATTATATTGTGACTGCTAAAAAAGTATGCTCTATATAGTATGAAATTGTGTAGTATGAATGTAATCTAGACGTACTACATCCGCCATGTTGTCATTATCATGTGACCTCTCAGCGTCAGTTGTATATCTTCACTGTCATTCACAAATCCTCTCCTGTGGCCCCATGGGATAGTGGAAATCATATGCATTTCAGAAACTCACCGGAAGTAGTAGGTCATCCGGGTACTTTTTGCTTACTCTTTTATAGTACCGTGAATTCAGACATACTTCTTTTGTCACATACTGTTTATCGCCTACTATATAGTAGGGAAGTCAAAGAATCGTGGAGAAAAAAAAAAAAAAAAAAAATATATATATATATATATATATATATATATATACACACCACTGTACAAAAATATGAAGCAGCACAACTGTTTTCAACATTGAGAATATCATAAATGTTTCTTGAGCAGTAAATCATCATATTAGAATGATTTCTGAAGGATCATGTGACACTGAAGACTGGAGTAATGATGCTGAAAATTCAGCTTTGATCACAGGAATAAATTACACTTTACTAAATATTCACATAGAAAACAGCTATTTTACATTGTAATAACTTTTCACATTTTTACTGTATTTATGATCAAATAAATTCAGCCTTGTTAAGCAGAAGAGACTTCTTTTAAAAATATTAAAAAATCTTACCAAGCCCAAACTTTTGAACGGTAGTGTACATCTATTTATATTAATTACATCAACAAATATTTAATTCAATATAAACTGTAACTCATCATACTCAACCTCCCTACATTTAGTAACGAAATTTCCTGGTATCTATTATGATAATTGCATTCTAACAGTCACAAATCTGGTGTAAACACTCCTTAAGACCACAAAACCATTGATTTCAGGATCATTTCCAATCCCAAACATCCACAGTTTTGTGCCAAATCTCCTGCAGTTCTCACTCTCTCTCTGTCACAGGGCTTCACTTGTTTGCCTTTTGCAATCGATTCAGGAATTCCAGCTTTAAAAGGGTGTTTGCCTTTCCTAAGAAGAGAGCAAGAAAGAAAAGACCGCCGCGGAGGAGCCGGAACGGAGCCCAGGAATTCAGCTTTTATAAGCTGCTGGTTTAATGTGGTTATGAGCACATCCAACACTGTGAAACCAATGATATCATTCCCACCGTGTGTGTGTGTGTGTGTGTGTATACACACCTGATCCAAACACGACGCTCTACAGCATCTGTTCTCGCTTTGAACTGAGTTTTACAACTTAAACACACACTTTCATTTGTGGATAAACTAACTGCAGCAGAAGTAAACAGATGTGTACTTGTGTACACTAGAGACGGGACGGATCCCACACCGCTCTCAGTCTGATCACTGACTAACAAAACACATGACTGAGGAATCCTTGACTACGTTTACATGCACCTCATAATGTGAAATTTAGGCATGAAACTTTACCTCATGTAAACGCAGTACTTCGATGTAATTGACGTGATTAAGCTCATAATTATATAGCAACCATAATCGTAGTAAAACGTGGCATATGCCGATTTTAAATCTCAATAAACAAGCATGTAAACACTTTAATGGCATCTATTCCACTCTGACCAAAGTGTGCATGTGCATTTTTGGGGTGATGAAGACACTGTGCAGTATATTGATGGTTGAAAACATTGAAATGGAGACATTTATAGGCATGTCACCAAAAATGACTGAGGCCGGATATCAAAGAATTGGGGAAAAATCAATACTTAGACAAAAATTGTATGTAAACGGGAGTGAAAAGGTTTGCTCATGTCATGTAAACATTTCACTGTGATGAAGTCCTTACTCTGATTATAGGAAATAATCACATTATTGGTGCACATGTGAACATAGTCACTCATGATTTGAAGCACACACTTACACGTCTCTGGTGATTCAATCACAAATAGTTATGGGACTTATGAACGGATGTTAATGATTTCCATTAAGACTGCATTAGGACTTTTTTGCTCCCTTTTTGAGTGTGAACCATCCTTTTAGAGCTGAACGATTTTTTTGTTGTTGGGTGTTTTCACTTGGGTTTACTCTTTAAAAAAATATTTCTCCATAGGGCACATTTCCACTGTTTTTGACCAATTCAGTATAAAATAATAATAATAATAATAATAATAATAATAATTAATATAGCTGTGAGCAGAAATTATCAGTGTTCAAGCTCTTTAAGGCCTTTAAGCACATGCATAAAAAGGTATTATGTTTTATTTAGCAAGCCTGTAACCACCTCAACCATAGATGAAAAGACCATTTACAGCAAATACAGGCAATTTACCATAGGAAATTTATGGTTTTTAAAGCTTTTTAACAGTTATCGAGGTTGAGCCAAAGACCTAGGACTAGTTCACCAGAGTTGGTTTCTGAAATTATCTCCAATATTTACCGAATGATTCAATGGACAGCGGCGGTCCTAGAGGCAAAGTTGCTCAGAATAAGGAGTTCTACCATGTCGTGGGTGTGTGCAAAAAAATCGTGTGATATACAATCCTTTACGCACGTGAAAAACACAAAGGCGCCCCCCCCGGTGGCTGATTTCTTTCGAATTTCTCACAGGCCCAGCGAGTTTCTTTCCGATCTGCCTCCATTAACCTTGTCTGATAGCTGCTCAAACTTCATTGGCCGCCGCCAGCCGCGTTTTTTGAGATATGTGAATGTCCAAGATGCCAAGACTGCCTTTGAGGACAAAGACACTGCATGCCAATTTTCAAGCCAATCAGACACAGGGTTGTGTAGTTTTAGCCATTTTTAGGTTTGTCCATGTTATAGCGCCACTAAGTGGCCAGTCGCCACACCCTTTTTCACGCACATATGTGTGCCGAGTTTGGTGAAAATATCTCATTCCGTTCACGAGATATAACCATTTCAATAAAAAAGACACTTTTTAGGGACCATGAACTGAAATTTCAACTTTTTTTGATAATTATTGACAATCAGACTCCAGAGAATCTTGCTGCACTGGTTTGGTTCTGATCAGGCCAAAAACCTAGGACTAGGCTTTTTCAAAAATCCAAAATATCTGAAAATTTCACAATGCAACTACTGAATCCAAGGCATGCATTTTCAAGGATTCCAACAACATAAGACACTTGATTTAAGAGTTGTGAGCCATTTCGTACTTTTCGCCGCTGTAGCGCCCCCATCAGGCCGATCGGGGCGAGCCTTGGTGACGTTGTAGACAGTTTGAGTATTACCAGCCCTCAAAGTTTCAAGTCTCTATGACTTATGGTTTGGTCTGCCCGATCACTTTTAGGGGAGAATTCTGATCCTTGGAAATGTTAACTATTACAATAGGATTTCAGCGCTATTCGCTTCAACACCTAATAATAAACGTTTTATTTTAGCTTCATGCATTATTTTTTAATCAACACTTGAATGTGGGTAAGCAACATTTTAAACAAAAAGCTGAGAAAATCGTGTTTTTGTCAAAGACTACAACATGCATAAGCAATGCTTCTATCGCTGGTTTCTGCTTCTTCTTCACCTGTGTTTTGATCCAGAGAGTCTGTACTCTTTCAGATGATGCGTGATAGCGCCACCTACCGTAAAACAGTGAAAACACAGACAAAAAGCTGGAAAATTCTATCAGTGGCGGGGAAAGAGTTTTATAGTACAACTGTAAAATTGCAATACTAACATTTACAGTATGTCTTAATTTCTTCATTTTCAAACGTCATTTTGACAGGTTGTCAGCAAACGGATGAATGCGCTGCCAGTTTCAGAGTAAAACTTGGCACTTTGCTGGTAGCACATATATTGCAGTCTGTGCAATTTGACAAACGCACTAAGCCATATCATGATAACGGTTTTATTCCGATATATCGTGCAGCCCTAATTTCCATCCTTCTCTGTATTGTTCTATCAATAGAAATACTCACAAATGAACCATCAACCGCTAACTCAGACTCGCCACATACGCTTTTAGTGCATCATGGCAAGAAAACCGACTCAAACTGAGCATGTGTTTGTGACTTATAGTCCCATCTCCGTTATAAATGTCAAGATTTGGCCACTGACGTCTGGAAATACAACAATGTCCCTCCGCTGTAGGGTGAAATAGAGTCAAGACTGCCTGAACATCTGAGTCACGGCTATAAATCCACAGCACCGCCCTGTTATATGTCCCTCTAACCAGCAGATCTTTTAGTGTTTTGGCCTGATGATGAAAAGATTTGAGAACAAAGTGGATATTTTAGAGGACATCACAGAGCATTAGATTTTATGTATTTCTAGAAGTTGCACAAATTTAATAATCCATTAGAATGAAAAAAGGATTTACAGTGACCCCCAAAAATAAAACAAATGTTACGTTCAGACTGCAGGAAAATCGGGATTCTTTTATGCTGTTCAGACTTTCAAAAACAGCCTTAATATGCATATATTTTATTCAGTGCATGTTTATTGAATGTGTAGTTGCACTGATCTAACACTTCTGTTAACACTACGGTTCGAAATTTTGGGGCCAATTTTAAGATTTTCAAAAAAACAATTTTTTTGAAAGAAGTCTCTTCTGCTCACCATGACTACATTTATTTGATCAAAAATACAGTAAAAACAGCAAAAATGTGAAATATTATTACTATTTAAAAGAACTGTTTTCTATGTGAATATATTTTAAAATATAATTTATTTCTGCGATCAAAGCTGAATTTTCAGCATCATTACTCCAGTCTTCAGTGT
This sequence comes from Ctenopharyngodon idella, assembly GCF_019924925.1. Lineage (NCBI taxonomy): Eukaryota > Metazoa > Chordata > Actinopteri > Cypriniformes > Xenocyprididae > Ctenopharyngodon > Ctenopharyngodon idella. The sequence goes on from NC_067224.1 coordinate 43,743,727, forward strand.
CACACGCTCCTTCAGAAATCATTCTAATATGATGATTTGCTGCTCAAGAAACATTTATGATTATAATAGAAAATTAAAAGCATAAAAATATAATAAATGCATAAAAAAAATGTACTGATCCCAAACTTAATTGAAAACTAAACTGTTTTATGTCTTAATTAGCAGGGTTTAACCTCCCTAAACCATATATCCTGAATCCTGACCTAAACTTTTAACCCAAACCAAATTACATTCCCTCCCCATTCACCCGGTCCGACCCTCCAGCGATCCCCGTCCTCTGACCCGCTTCCTCGTCCCGGCGTCCGTGTTCTCGAGCGCAGGCCCGGGCCTGATCCGCAGAGGTATTTTCAAGGCCAATTAAACAGCGGCTGATCTTCAAACAACACTCGCTGCAGCATCAAAGGCAGAAAAATTACGACAGTAAAATTTATATGCAGCGCTGCAGGAACACCAGCGCCGACGGGCAGGTTCACATTCCCTCTGCGTGTGCAATACAGGAAAACAGCTCAGGCTTGGGAAGAATCCGGCAAGCTATTTTAATAGTATCACTGTTAAATTACAGCTATGCAACATTTTTTTGTACTAAATTAATTTAAAGAATGAGCAAGTCAGGGTTATTATCGTTAACTAAAACTATTAAAAACACTTCTGATAACTGGAATAAAGCTTTAATAAAATAAAACAACAACTTTTTCAAAACAACAGCAGCATATAACTTATACATTTACTTTTATATATACTTACTTATTTTTCAGATATCCATCTTTCTTTCATTATTGGGGAAGTTTTGATGTCGTTCGTGACATTCACACTGATCAGATTCATCCGTGCAGGAGCCGAAGCACAACTCATGTAATGATCAAAATAATGTTCCGCTAGAAGTAACTTGTAGTTTTATGCTTCAACAGCTAGAGGTCACATCTAGTATAGTTTTAAATGGCAGTATGTAACTGTACATCCCAGAGTTATATTTAGAGCGGCATTCCTGAGAGTTCACACGCACGGTGACACCGCCAACCATCTGACATGTGAAAAAATGAGCGCACCTTCAAGAATGACACGAGACACAAACATTTTGCATTCCCAGCTTCCAAAAGCAGCTTCCACCGCTCCTGCGCCACACACACACACACTTTGCCTAGCTATCTATCAACATGAGGACAAATGACACTCAATTTAAAAGACATTCAGTAATTCAGTAATGTTATCAATCTGACTGCACTGACACTATCAGATGAAAACAAATCTTGAATTGAATTGAACTCAATAATGACACTATTGTCTTCTGTAGAGCTGCTTTACTGCTGAATCAAATGTATGTACTTTGCATCACTGACACAGTTATTGAACTAAACTGAATGAATAATGAACTGACTCGAGCTGAATGATGACACTTTAGTTTACTGTAGAGCTGCTTTACGGCTAAAATTGAATTTGCTTTTACAACATCAACACTGTAATTTTCCTGTTTATTACTGTGAAGCTGCTTTGAAAATTGTATCCTGTATAAACGCTATAGTAATAAATGTGACTTGACTTTGCTTGACAAACATTGCTTTCTTCTGTGAAACACAAAAAATTAATCATGTCACGTGATACTTCAGAAATCATTCCATATATGTATAATTTTTGTTATGTTTAATATATATGCCTTGGTGAGCATAAGAGACTTTATTAAAACAACATTAAAAAAATCTTACAGACACCAAACTTCCATATTAATATTACACGTACATAATCTATCCAAACTCTCTTTAGTACAATTTATCAACTCTTTAATTTATTTTTTTAAATACCTAAGGATGGAAAAATAAAATTGCAAAGTGGTTATCTGTGTGGTCACTCTTGTTCTCTATTCTTCTACACTAAAAGAACCCAAGCTGGGTTGAAATGGACAAACCCAGCAGTTGGGTTGTTTTAACCCAGCGGTTGGGTTAAATGTTTGACCCAAGCTGCTGGATAGTTTTATTTAACTCAACTATTGATTAAAAATTACTATATGGCTGGCTTAAAATGAACCAAAAATAAGTTGGAAATTAAAAATCAGACACATAATTACTAGAGGCAACAACAATAATCAAAAGGTGAACATTTATTAATAAGCAATTTAATAAATGTTTATTATTTAATTATTATTCATTAAACTTATTAATAAATGTAATAAATTTCCAACATACTTTGGGTTCATTTTAAGCAAGCAATACAGTAATTTTTAAACAATAGTTGAGTTAAAGAAAATTACCCAGCAGGTTGGGTAACACACAATAAAACTAAACATTTAACCTAATCACTGGGTTAAAACACCCTAATCGCTGGGTTAAAACATCCCATTCGCTGGGTTAAAACACCCCCAATCGCTGGGTTAAAACAATCCAATCGCTGGGTTAAAACATCGCTGGGTTAAAACACCCCATTGGCTGGGTTAAAACACCCCATTGGCTGGGTTAAAACACCCCACTGGCTGGGTTAAAACACCAAAATCGCTGGGCTAAAACACCCCATTGGCTGGGTTAAAACACCCCATTGCTGGGTTAAAACACCCCATTGGCTGGGTTAAAACACCCCATTGGCTGGGTTAAAACACCCCATTGCTGGGTTAAAACACCCCATTGGCTGGGCTAAAACACCCCATTGGCTGGGTTAAAACACCCCATTGCTGGGTTAAAACACCCCATTGGCTGGGTTAAAACACCCCAATCGCTGGGTTAAAACAATCCAATCGCTGGGTTAAAACACCCCAATCGCTGGGTTAAAACACCCCATTCGCTGGGTTAAAACAACCCAGTCGCTGAGTTAAAACAACCCAATCGCTGGGTTAAAACACCCCATTGGCTGGGTTCAAACACCCCAATCGCTGGGTTAAAATAATCCAATCGCTGGGTTAAAACACCCCATTGGCTGGGTTTAAACACCCCAATCGCTGGGTTAAAACAATCCAATCGCTGGGTTAAAACAACCCAATCGCTGGGTTAAAACACCCTATTGGCTGGGTTCAAACACCCCAATCGCTGGGTTAAAACAATCCAATCGCTGGGTTAAAACAACCCAATCGCTGGGTTAAAACACCCTATTGGCTGGGTTCAAACACCCCAATCGCTGGGTTAAAACAATCCAATCGCTGGGGTAAAACACCAAAATCGCTGGGTTAAAACATGATGAAAGACTGATGAAAGAACTCGTCCCATAAAGGGACATGAGTGGATCAGAAGTGCGAGGTGCCGTCTATGTCTGAAAACAAGCTCTAGGTCATCTGTGCGGATCACAGACACCGACAGAACGTGTGACCCAAAAATGAACCCATTATGAAGGGCGGCAGGGCTTCATTTACACCCTCAGATTTCTACACTGAATGTGTGGCAAGTTTCCAGCAACAAGTAAAAATTGAAAATGCAGCTCAATGTGACACAATTATAACCAATCTGAACACAGTATTCTGCACTCGTTAATCCAGAATGTCCAAATTCCTACTTGAAAAAGTGCAACAGAACATGAATAAAGCACAAAAGTACTTTATTTTTTACTTTTAGTAAAAAATACTTAGATTAATTTGTCTTAATTTTCTTCATTATATATATATATATATATATATATATATATATATATATATTATATACACACACATTTTAATAAAAAAAATTAATGAAAAAATATCTATTTTTTATTTAAAAAATACTTTAGCTTCTACAAATCATCATTTAATGAGAACGAACCAACACGCACACACACCCTCCTCAGCTGTCCAAAAAGGAGATGTAGGCTCTTATGTTCTCATCCATGTGAGAAGAACCCGTTCCAATGGGAACACATCCCACAAAGTGTGACATAGTGTGTGTAACAACAACGGAAGACTTATCGCCCGCCGGGCCGACCTTGAGCTTCAAACACAACAGATGCATTGCTGGAATCCACAACAACTGTGCACAGTGTTGCCCAGCGACAAATGGGCCAAAACACACACAATCACATATACACACACCTCATAAAGTCGCGAACGAGTGAAAGAGACCGGCACGGAGAAACTTTAAACTTATCAAACACACACAAATGCACCTAACACACCCTGACAGCCACAACATAAAAGACAGACACGCCCACTTCCTGTATGAATGCATTCCATCACCAATCAAACCTCTGTCTCTGTCTCTCTCTCTCTCTCTGATGGAGTGATGATGAGGGAGGTTCTGCCTACAAAGCCACCCATTCTTTTCTCTTTATCACACACAGTGATAACATCAGCCCGTAGAAAGCGCTGGAAAGAGAGCAGATGAGGAGAGACAGAGCGCTGAGGACGCAACAGCAACACACAATAAAACTAAATTTATACAGTTTATAGCATATGCTTCACAACTGAAAGCCAAGGAGGAAGATGTTATAGTAGTTTGATTACATTTAACATATCATGAGTTACAAAATGAGGGTACAAAATTGTGTTAAAACACAATTAAGCCTTTGGGAACATTATAACGACACTTAATTAGCTTTTTAGCTCATGCATGTGCTGAAGATGAGAAGCAAATATGCACTCTAAAAAATGCTGGGTTAAAAACAACCCAAGCTGGGTTGAAAATGGACAAACCCAGCGACTTGGGTTAAATGTTTTGAACTATTGTTTAAAAATTACTATATGGCTGGCTTAAAATGAACCCAAAATCAGACACATAATTACCAGAGGCAACAATAATAATCAAAAGGTGAACATTTATTAATAAGCAGTTTAATAAATGTTTATTGTTTAATTATTATTCATTAAACTTATTAATAAATGCTCATTTATTAAACATATTAATAAATGTTAATTTCCAACATATTTTAGGTTTATTTTAAGCAAGCAATACAGTCATTTTTAAACAATAGTTGGGTTAAAACAACCCATTTGCTGGGTTAAAACAAAGACTTGCTATAGATGACCTGATGAAAAGAGGAGAAAACCTTTCGCTGGGTTAAAACAACATATTCGCTGGGTTAAAACAACCCAATTGCTGGGTTAAAACAACGACTTGCTATAGATGACCTGATGAAAAGAGGAGAAAACCTTTCGCTGGGTTAAAACAACCCAATCGCTGGGTCAGAACACCACAATAACTGGGTTAAAACAACCCAATCGCTTGGTTAAAACAACCCATTCTCTGGGTTAAAACATCCCATTTGCTGGGTTTGTCCATTTTCAACCCAGCATTTTTTTTAGAGTGTGGCTAGTGCAAGAATATTTACAAGACACTGAAAGCTCCTAGAGACACAGTTGGCAATATTTGTAGGTTTAAAATGTATAGTATCATCACAAACCTTACAAGGCTTGGAAGAAAAAGCATGTGAATATGAATTTTAGACTATGTTAATGTGTATGTTGTGTATAGTTATTGTTGTATGTATGGTGAGGCCAAAGACCAATTTTCAGCTAAGGTTGAACAATAAAGTACTACTATCTAACAATTTCATCAAGGGGAATAAGATGTTTGATTAGAGCAGCTGAGAAAAACCCTTGATTTACTGCTAAAGACTTGCTATAGATGACCTGATGTAAAGAGGAGAAAACCTTTCAGGGCGATAGGACTATACGAACACTAAACAAGCATTGACTTCATGCAGAGACACCTTGAAGAACACCACTTTGGACCAAGATAACATAAAAGACTGACTTGAATATGCTAAAGTGAATTTGGACCTGCTGGAAGAATGACAGAGGTGCTTCATTTCTGAATTAATCTGCTTTTTGAGTGAATCGAATTAATGAATGACTCAATGTCTCATTTAAGGCAGGAACACACCAAGCCGACTGTCGGCCGTCGGGCAGTTTTTGTTCGTCAGCCGTCTAAGTTTTCTCAGAAATGCTCAGTTTTCCCACAAATGCTCGTCTTGCGCTGCTCTGCGATGCTCCACGCAATATGTAATCACGTTGGAAAGGTCACGCGTGACGTAGGTAGAAGTACCGATCCAGTGTCTACAAAGTGAACGTGCAAAGACTAAGACAAACGCCCTTTACAAAAAAGGTAAAACACTGATGTCGGACGATTTTGAAGTTGGAGGAGAAAATAAAATTTGAGATTTTTTTGCCCTAAAAATGCGTGACCTATCCAACGTGATTATGTAATGCGTGGAGCATCACAGAGCAGTGCAAGATGAGCATTTGTGGTTAAAAAGTATATAATTTAATTTTTTTTTAGAAAATGGACAGTGGTTTCTCTAGATAAGTCCCTTATTCCTCGTCTGGGATCATGTAGAGCTCTTTGAAGCTGCACTGAAACTGACATTTGAACCTTTTCAAACCCCAGTGAAGTCCACTATATGGAGAAAAATCCTGGAATGTTTTCTTCAAAAACCTTTTTTTTTTTTTTTTCGACTGAAGAAAGAAAGACATGAACATCTTGGATGACATGGGGGTGAGTAAATTATCAGGAAATTTTAATTTTGAAGTGAACTAATCCTTTAAGTATGCATGTCCTAAAGCTGTTTAAACATCCGAAATATGAATATGACCCTGTACGATCCCTGAAATGACAAAAACTTGCCAAACAGATGGAAGAAACACAACTCTCATGCAGGACAAAAGCGGATCTTTTCTATCTGGAAGAGGCTTCAAAGCAGCTAAAGGAACTTAAAGCATGTAAATCAGAACAAGCCGAGGATTTACTGGAAGTAATGGAACTGGATCGGCACTTCCTTAAGGAAATATCAGTGTTTGCAAGAGTTACACACTTACAGCTGAAATTGCGAAATTCTAATTAAGAAGTTTTTATCCTTTCTACTTGGATGAATTCATTGTGGAATGCAGTACAAATTTATCATGTCAACTACTAAGTGTTCTACGCATACAGAAAATTTGCATACTGTGTACAGTATACATACTATAAACCACAGCAATAGTAGTATGCTTTAATCCAGTGCTATCCTGCACACAGTTCATGCGACAGCAGTGTAAAACAATTGCTGTGTAATGCATACTGATACACAAAGAATGTTTTTAAATAGTATGCAGTGTATGATGTATATACTGTGCGTTATATGATCTATTAGAGAGTCTGCTGACGTACCTAACATTTCCTCTGTATGCCCATGTCAAACAACACAAAGAAAGATGGAGTGAGAGAATAAGGCAGTAAAAAGGCAGATAAATAAAGGCATCGGTTTGAGGTCCGATTCATGAGAGAAACACACTCAAACTGAGAGATTTACATGTGTGTCTGAGGATTTCCCTCTGTAACATACTTCCTGACCCTCTGCCGCTCTCGCCGCTGGTCACGCAAACATATACACGCGTGTGCAAACATGAACATCAGAGCCGAACCCATAGGAAAGACCAATCACAAATGAGTTCTCCTTAATAGATGAGATGAGATTAAAGAGAGAGCAAAAGAAGAGTTTGAGTCAAACTTCCTCTGCTCATGTGAAAGTAAACAATTCTACACAAGCTCAATTTCACTTGTTATTGCATGAGTAATTTCACATGTCTCCTCTAGAGTTCTCAGCAATTTACACTGCATTAATTTTGCAAGCCACTTTTAAACCCTTAAAAGTATTTTACGTTTTTTAACCCTAAAAGTCTGTTTACACATCTATGCATTTTTAGATCATTTAGTTTATTTAAATGAGACTAGATGTTGTTCATTTACTTTTATTGATATATTTTATTAAAATAAACACCAGATAACTTTTCTTAGTAACAAGTCATCAAAAAACTACTGTTTATTACAGCCTTCAGAAGATCCCTTATTGGTTTCTGCATACTCTTACTGTATGACATTTATTGACTCATTTGGGTCTTTCTTGGGTTTTTACTTCCCTTAATGCTTTTTTAGAAAACATACTCAGCTATGGGTTGTTTCAAGCCTGTATGACTATCTTTATCCCATAGAAATTTCCATACAATGAAATCCGACAAGTTAAACTCCACAAAAAGCAGCATAAATATATCACAATAATAAAAATAGTCACAATAGTAAAAATATTTAAATGAATAAAGCATTATTAATATATTACAATAATCTAACTCTAAATTAAAATGCTAAAAAACTCAACATTAAGATGTAAACTATTTTAAATTAAATTAAAGGCACAATATGTAATTTTCGCCACTAGAGGTCACTTATCCAAAACAAAGGTGTAGCTTAATGACGCCTTGATTTCATGGAATCATGGGAGGTGTTGTCTTCACGTCTACAGCCGGTGGAAAAGAATCCGACGAGACTCGGGCAGAAATCATATTACTGGATGAGCGATTGTATTAAAGATTTATTAACATTACTGTAGTATGGAGTATGGAGCTTTCATTATGCCACAGTTGTCGCTTCCGCTTCCTCCGGTCAAGCGTATGTGGGGTAAAGCAGCGCCGTTTATCATATTAGATACATTTGTGTGTTGAAAGCTGTTATAAGGGACCGTTCACATATCGCGTCTAAAAACGCGTGGAAAGTGCGGCTGCGCAGCTTTCTCCTTCTTTCCAAAGCGCTTGCGCTCCCGCGGCGTCTGTCATTGCTATGCAACCATGAACTGCGCTCTCCACGAGGAGTAGGAAGTTTCAGCAAAGGATAAATTGATTTCTAGCCCTTGCATTAGCTTTACTACTAGATATATTTATGGAGATGAGATGTAAAAACCACCCTGTACAGCTATGATCAGCTGTTTGGCTGAGATTTCCATGTTTTGTTATGGAAAGTCTGAAGCTGATCGGTTGGTTCTTGTCACATGACCTGCTGTGCGCTTGCAGCATTCTGAAAAGTTGAGAATTTTTCATCTCGATGCGCCTGGAAAACGCACTGCATGCGCGTTGCGACGTCGTCGCTTCCATTATGAGCGTGCCTGCCGCGCGGTTACATTTGAAATTACTCACTTGCGCGCGGAAAAGACGCGATATGTGAACGGCCCCTAATGCTACTCTGCGTTCCCTCGGCGGCTGCTGTGAGACACTTGTTGCACACTGCAGTAAGCTAGATCGAAATTAATCATGGTAAAACATGGTACTCATGGTAAATCAAGGAAACGAGATTCAAACAATAAGACTTACTGTTTTGAGCTATTTAACATGATTAGTTTTCTGTCGATGAATGTATCCAAAAAGTTGCGCACCTGTCTAATAAAACACATATTAAAGCGTCTTTGGTGTTTCCATGGTTTCTACAAAATAAAACCGGAAATCGAGGGTAATGCGGGTATGATGTCATTGATAGGCGACGCACGGACATGGTCCGTGTCCTGGTTAAAATTGCTTATTTCTCTGGATTTAAACATTCTTGGAAACATTTGGGATAATGTAAGTACACAAGTCAACAAAATATATAACACTGTTATAGTGGTTTTTGGATATTTTAATCCAAAAATCTTACATATTGTGCCTTTAATAAATGATTATTAATATATTAAAATAATCTAACTCTAATATAAATTAAAATGCTAAATAAGACAAAATTAGGATGTAAACAAAGTATTTAAAGGTGCTATTTTTAGAATACAGAAACTCTTGTTATTAGCGACACCGGTGGCCATTAAGTGAACTGCAGCCAGTGAGTCACACTCGTGCACAAACTCCATATTAAGCATGTTTACATGCACACCAATATGGTGATAACTACCAAAAATCAGTTTACTGAAATAACCCGATTTCATGCAAATCAAGAACCTGACAATGCAAGTAAACTACATTTACAAGACTGTATTAAAAAAACAGGTTATTTCCCGGTGGTGTCGTAAGCATCCATGTATTTCACTCAGTGAGTATTCTATTTATTATGTGAGTTGTGATGTTAAAAACCCCACAGAGTATTTCAAAATATCAGCGGGAAACTTGCACAGACTCATTCTCCTCCCGTATTTGAAGTTTCTACAAATGTATCACTTGCCCTTTGGCTTCACGAGATGAGAATATATTTTTTGGGTCAAGAAAAAGTTTGCAAATTATTTCTCCTCCCCTACCGTGAAACACTCGCTGTGGCTGGATGTCCTTAAATCTGCCATATATTCCTTTCACAGATCAGGGTAATGGGCAAAAATCTAGCTCTGTCGATCGGTTTATTATATTAATAAATTATTTTTAATACATTAAATTAAAATGCTAAAAAATGCATAAAAATCAAGGTGTAAACTAAAATTATTTTTATCATAATTTTCCCTCAATAACTACTGTTTTTGCTGAAGAACATACAGTTCTGGAATTATAAAATGAATTGTGGTTAATTAATTACGTATCACTGAAAAAAAAAAAAAAAAAACGAAAGAAGAAAGAACCAGCATGGACATCCTGCTAAACATTTCCTTATTCCCAGACAAGTGGTTACTCATCAGAAACATCATCACAGTGATCAAAAGCTCTTCTACATCGAACACACACTCTCTTGTCTTCACTTCTCCATCTTTCTACATCTCATTTTAAAAGCAAACAGGATTAGATGTGGGCCAAAGGAGTGTTTTACTGAAAAGAGGGGCATCTCTGAGAAACGCTCACTATTAAGTCCAGCATGTCGAGGCACGGGTCCTGTCTCTTCCTGTTCGCTCTGACTCACGTTCCCACAAAACGACACAGAGAAACACTCGCTCCTTTCATTCGATATGAAAACAGCGCTTTGTGGATTAAGCATTGAACAAATATAAAGTCACCACGTCTTCTGGGAGCGTTCATTATCACAATGAGCTGGAATCCGAGGCTTCTGCCTTTGATGGTTTGGCGTGGACCTTCGAACCCGAGACGCAGGGGATGTTTGGATTGTGTGGGAGACTATGAGGAGTTTTGGGTAAATATTTGGAACTCTTTTCATACCGAGACAAGCATCGCTGGACTAGTCCAGACTGGGACACTTTATGAAAGGGACGTACATTATCCACGGTTGGAGATGAAGACTCTTTATATCTGCTATTGGTGGGAAAACACCACTTATACTAAACCTTCATGCACAAGCTTCTGCTCGGAAACTGTCCCTGTCATCAGAGTCCATGATGTCTTCAGACAGCTACATTTGCATTTGATTGATCTGCGATGCAAATAGAGGAAGTTGAAACGGAACATCTTAGTCACGAGAGTTCAATTTGTAACTGCACTGCGGGTTATTATAGTTAAATAAGTACTAAGTAAAAGTTAGTATTAGTAAGTACTAACTTATGTACTAAAAAACTAAAAATGAAACTAAAATTAATAAAATCTAAAAAGAAAATAATAAAAATGGCAAAATACAGAGCTAAATTACTAAAAGTAAAACCATAAAAAATTTGTTGCTTGAAATAAAATAAATGTTAAACTGAAATCTAATATATATATATATATATATATTTTTTTTTTTAATATTTTTTTTTTTCATTTAAGTTAACATGTATTTTACACACACATAAAATATAATAACATTAATAACTTCTACTTTTTCCCTACATTTCAGATTTTCATTGAATGTGCTAAAATAAAATAAATAAATAAAAATTATTAAAAACTATATATACACATATTCAAAAAACACAAAACTAATAAAAATCACTAAAACTAAATTTTTTTAATAAAAACTATGACAGTTTCTCAGTGATTCTAAAATAACACTGCTGCACTGTTGGGAAACACAATATGATGTAAACAGTGAAATGATGAGAGTTCTGTGACTGTACACAAAAACTAAACATCACAACCATCAGACAACCAAAACCCCTCAATTTAGCCTGGTCTTATGTGTATTTATACCGTCGGCTTACTGAGAGACAATCCAGAACGACTGTAATAGAACGTTTTGTTTCCATTAAAGTCCTTCAGATGTTCACTAAACAAAGTTGGATCCACAGCAGTAATCCATCGAGGCGAATGTTGTTACCAAGGAAAAGACATAAACAGGCGCTAAAAGAACAGAATGGAAGAAGGACTGTGTGCGGTTTGCTTGAGACAGCTTATTAACTCTGATTAAGTTGTTGAGACTGTCTGGTTGTGTGTTGATTGGTGCAGACAGCGTGACGTTCAGGGTGTGGCGGCCACATGCAGCACAAAATTAAACCCTGAAAATCTCTTTAGCTCTCTTCTAAACCTAGTGAGCTGCCTACCTAGGCAACATTTCCAGACATCACAGGCGCACTACCAAACCTTGATTGGGCCAAAATGAAAGGCAGCATCACATGTGTCCTTATTGGATAAGCCAATCCTAGAATACATCGTGACAAACTTGGCAATTATAAATAGATTTTATTCAGTACTGAATGTATCAACAGAAAAGAGGTTCAATTCAATAAAAAAATAGACATTATCTCTATTTTGGTTAGCATGCTGCCTATATAAACACCGAAGGTGTACTCCATTCAGAATTGAATTGAGAATAACATTAATTTCCTGAATTTGAAATGAAACAGAATGCAAAACTGTGATTCAAATTTCAATGTAAAAAAAGTAGGATTAAAATGAGATGGATGAATGGATGGATGGATGGACGGACGGACGGATAGATGGATGGACGGATGGATGGACGGACGGACGACAGACAGATGGATGGATAGATAGATAGATAGATAGATAGATAGATAGATAGATAGAACGACAGATCGATCGACTGATAGAGAGAACCATGGATGGATGGATGGATGGAATGACAGATAGACTGATCGATAGAGAGAACGATGGATGGATGGATGGATGACAGATAAAAAGATAGATAGAGAGACAGAAAGATAGAACGAAAGAGAGAATGACAGATTGATCGATTGATAGAGAGAACAATGGATGGATTGATGCATTAGATAGATAAATAGATAGATAGATAGATAGATAGGATGATGGATGGATGGATGGATGGAAGAATGGATGGAAGGATGGATTGACAGACAGACAGATTGACAGACAGACAGATAGATAGATAGACAGATAGATAGATAGATAGATAGATATAACAACAAATATATAGAACAACAGATAGACAGATAGATAGATAGATAGATAGATAGATTAGATGACAGATAGATTGATCGATAGAGAGAATGATGGATGGATGGATGGATGGATGGATGCATGGATGGATGATGGATGGATAGAACGACAGAGAAATGACAGATTGATCGACAGAGAGAACGATGGATGGATGGATGGATGGATGGATGGATGGATAGATAGAATAAAAGTTTTTCTCTTGAATGGCAGTATTCATAAACAGATAGATAAATTTAATTTTCTGAGTGTTCTGGCCAACTGAATTCAAATTCACACTCATGAACTGAAAGGGAGTTGATTCTTCAACGGTGAAGCAGCTAGAGTTTGGAACTAGGTTTTTCTGGTTTCTGTATGTGACAGTTGCATCTGACACCTCTCACGTCCAGCGCCAGAGTCCCAAGGAAACGGCCCAAAGATGCAGTCCAACCCCCATCCCTCCTGCTGATGTGTCCTGCACCTCCTCTACTTTCACAGACTCACTCCAGACTGATGATGAACTCACTCTTTTCATCCCAGGCCCGCTGTGAAGATGTCCAGCTAATATTAGCTCCATAAACAATGTCTGTGCCACGAGTACATGAGTCACTGTGGGTGCCAACAATCTGCCTGGCACACAGAATGAGAGCGGGAGGAAGAACCAGGGCGAGAATGATGGTAACCCTCTGTCCAATTTCACATACTCACAAATTCACAACGCAAAGCTCCATCCAGACCACTTACGAAAATGAAGGTCAGAAACATACCTATACAAGTATGCAAAAGAGACATGCTACAAGTGTATAAATACTTAACTTTTGCAACAACAAAGTGCTTAGAGTTTCGTACCTAAGTTGTAGAGCTGCACAATTATGGATTAATTGAGAATCACAATATACGGTTCTAAATAGACAACTAAACAAAATAGTGGCAGTGTAACAGCAGTGGTTCAAACCAGAGAGGCTACAGTGGTGCCGTGACCCGGATGGGAGTGAGGTTTAGGGGGGTGAGTGTAGCTGTCATAGGCCAGTAAGAGCTGTGCATGTAAACCTCACTCCCCTGATCTCAAGAGGCGCTCCAGAGACTGCTGTCTTTAGCCTTGTTAGAGCGACCAACTCCCATGCGGGCGGGCCGGGGTTCGAGTCCCGCTTAGAGTGGGTGGTTCGAACTGGAGGGGTTACAATGGTGCCGTGACCCGTATTGGAGTGAGGTTTACGGGGGGTGAGTGTAACGGACATAGGCTAGTAAGAGCTGTGCATGTAAACCTCACTCCCCTGATCTCAAGAGTCTTCACTGGGGTCTTTAGCCTCCTTGTTAGTGCGACCGACTCCCATGTGGACGTGCCCAGGTTTGAGTCCCGCTTAGAGCGAGTGGTTCGAACTGGAGGGGCTACAGTGGTGCCGTGACCCGTATTGGAGTGAGGTTTACGGGGGGTGAGTGTAACAGACGTAGGCTAGTAAGAGCTGTGTGTGTAAACCTCTCTCCTCTGATCTCAAGAGTCTTCATTGGGGTCTTTAGCCTCCTTGTTAGAGCGACCAACTTCCATCTGGATGGGCCCTGGTTCGATTCCTGCTTAGAGCGGGTGGTTCAAACTGGAGGGGCTACAGTGGTGCCATGACCCAGATGGAAGTGATGTTTAAGGAGGTGAGTGTAACGGACGTAGCCTTGTAAGGCTTGTGCGTGTAAACCTCACTCCTCTGATCTCAAGAGTCTTCACTGCGGTCTGTACTTTCGTTAGAGCAACTGACTACCATGCAGACAGGCCAGGGTTCGAGTCCCGGTTAGAGCGGGTGGTTCAAACAGGAGGGGTTACAGTGATGCCATAACCCGGATGGGAGTGAGGTTTAGGGGGTGAGTGTAATGTACGTAGGCCAGTAAGAGCTGTATGTGTAAACCTCACTCCCCTGATCTCAAGAGGTGTTCTAGCCTTTAGCCTCCTTGTTAGAGCGACCGACTCCCATGCGAACAGGCCCGAGACAGCAGGTGGTTTGAACCGGAGGGGCTACAGCAGCACTAACACAGATCTGAATGTTCGCTGTGATCGTACTTGTCAAAGGTTTAATAAACATAGCCAAATCGTTGTCATTTAGGAATGAAATCACAAGGGTGTTTGAACTGAGATAGCAAACTTAACAATTAATTATGCAACTCCACTAAGCTGCAAAAACTTCTTGTAGAATTATAACGGCACAACAATAAGCTCATTAACATCAGTGCAGTGTTATTTTTAACTGAAGCTAAAACTGTGGTACACAGCCTATCCCAACTGAGCTCATTTACAAATACAATACAGCATTCAAACAGCCTATTTAATTCAAGGGTAACAGAGGACAGAAAATGATCATGAAAAACAACATTATGACACTTCTTGGTTCAAGAAACCTGTGAACTTAAACTGCAACCAACTCCTCTACAGCCAGGGTGCTCATACAGTATGTGTGTTTGAGTGTGTTTTCCCATCGGTCTTACTTTATCCAGCAGCGGTTGGCACTGAGGCACTTTGCTCTCTGGGCTCTCGAGTTTGACGATGGTGATGAAATCGGTTTCCGGACGCTCATCTTCACTGGTGTTACACAGAGACAACGGGTGAGACTGTAGAGAAACAGAGACAATCAAGGATTCATATGTAAAACAGGCAAACGTGAGTGAGATTTGTAAGCGGATCGACCACAACGTTTAATCAATAAATCCCAATGGAGATTTCAGTTGTGTCAGAATCTGATTCCTCAGTGAAAACCACAGAGGACATTACCTACTGTTATCTTGGCATCCTATTAGAAATGTATTTCGGTCAAGATTTGAATGTCTGTGATTTCAGATATAACACTTCTAATTTGATTAGACTTTCAGCGAATGCTATTTTTCTCATTGCACTGCTCAAACAGTAGATCGTGGCACTAGCAATGCCATGGTCATGGGTTCGACTCCCAGGGAATGCAAGCACTGATAAAAAAAAAATGTAAACCCTGAATGCAATGTAAGTTGATTTGGATAAAAGCATCTGCCAAATGCATAAATTTAGACATTTAATGTCCAATTATTTAATTATACTGTAAGTAGCTGATGATGTACAATGCAACTTTCCCCTGATAAACTCAATGAACTCAAATGAAGTCAGTCTTCTCATACATGAACACAGCAATGGCAAATCGAAAGCATCAGCACCTCATTCAAATGACACACATGCAGCACAGGCTAGTGAGTTCATGAAACTGTAACTTCAGCATGCAACGGCTCTTTGATGTTGAAGAGGCAACTTCCTTTTCCTAGCATGTGGGCGCACATTTGACTAATAGTTCACTTATCAATGAAGACCAAAAGACACATGGATGACAGAGAGAGAGAATGTTGAAACATTTTTAAAGTGGCAGGCGGGGTGGTGTTGGTTCACATTATAAAACTCATCCACTTAGCTCATGAATATTAAATAGATGATGTAACATTTGCCAAGCATATTCACCATAGTCATTCGCTTACCAATTATGAGGGTGAACAGGTGCAAGTGTCACATAAATTCCTCTGGAACTCAAACGTCAAAACAAAGTTTGCGCAGTGTTGACGGTAATGGGAAAACACATCTATTATTAATATTATAAATAACATGCTCTTATGTGGTCTTTTGGTCACAACACAGCAGATGGCATACAAACCTATACACAGATTTTCTTTAGTTACAAACCCGAACACAAAGCAACTTATGAAACATTAACCCGAACCCACAAGTTTTTTGGGACCTGTCGGGATGGGTAGCAAACCTCTAATAATATATATATATATATATATATATATATATATATATATAGTATTAGAATTTATGTATACTGTAAAAACTGTAATAAACTGCAAAAATATTAAATAATTAAGACGTTAATAACAAGTAAAGTAAATATAATGAATATATAAGCTAATATAGTGCATATATTTAGTGAAATGCTCCCTCTAGAGTTCATTTCTCTAGTGAACTAACATGCTGTGGACACTAAATGACTTGCCTGAGGTAAATGTGATGCTATGCAATATACTATTCTCAAGCTGTTTTATTGATGTCTTTCCGCATTTGAAACACTGGTTGAGATCATATCTAAACATATCATCTGTTCTTCTTCATCTGCGCTTTTTTCTGTTGTGGCGGTTAGCAAACAGCGTTGCATTACCACGTGCACCCCCTTCTGGATTGGAGTGTGAATCGCCTGTGACTGACTGTATGTAACACTGGTATGCAAGTTTGCAAATTGGGACATAAACATGGATGCACTAAGACCATTTCCAGAATAAACCTCCAGCAGTGGGAAGATTCCCGTGGGACTCACTGGTTGGCCATGACCCACCTCACCCGGCTCTCACCCGCCAGCGTCCCTTCATCCCACTCAACCGAGCGGAAATCCCAACGTGAAACTAAGCCAGACGGCAGGAGCGTGACATCAGCACCTGGCACATCAGCAGAGAGACACTGATGTCATCTGTGCAGAAGGGCTGGTGCGTGTCAATCAAAACCAGAGACGATGGAAAGAGTGAGAAAAACAGAGAAGTGGAGGAGAACGGTGGAAATGACAGGAACTCTACAGTACTGGAGCAGAAGAATCATGCTCAATGTTGTCCTAAAGGTCAGAGGTCAGTCACTAAGTGGCCGTGTCTGTAAAGTGAACAGCAGTGCGTTTGTCTTTTGTCTTTTCTATAATCACTTTCAATAGACAATCAATAAAGTCATCATATACAGCTGGAAATATGCAAACTTTACGTCTGAGCACCTAGCAAGTTAATCAATCCATTTTCGATAAATATATATAAAGAAATACTGATGATACTTTTATTCTGCATGGAACGTTTATAAACTCGGGAGAGGATGTGTGACCTTGCACCCAAAAAGAAAAAGAGGAAAACTGTTAAATAATGGCCGGTAGCCTCTGTAATCCCACAAACCTCCTCTCACGAATCCTCTCTGAAAGAGTTCTCATCAATTCTCCTACGGCGACTGAACTAGCATGAGCTTGTGGAGCCACCGTTTGCCGTCTCGCGTAAAGCTAATCATTATCTCTGGCCAGCGGATGCCAGCTCTGTTTACCATCAAGAGACTGTTGAACACACTCTATCATCTCCACTAGGTATTTTTATCTCACAAAAGGGGCAGAAGTCTAAAAACAACATCGGTTCTGACCCCAAAAAACACATCCTCATTTGGTTTTTTTGAAAAACGGTGGCACACACAAACAGATTATGGACAATAGTCCGAGCCGCCCGTAGCGTCTGTCTAAACCGCAAACTGGGTTGGGATGAGACGTCCTTTCTACGGCTTTGTAGTGGCATATAAAGACATTCCAGTGTCATCTCGACCACAGTCAGACGTCTAAAAATACTCACAGATCGAACGGCCTTGAAAACAAACACAGGAGAGGAGAGATAATAAAGAGTTGCTGTGGTGAGAAAGTTATTTTTTCTTTTCTTCCTCTGCTGTTTGTTCATGTTGTGCCAGCTGAGCTCGCACTTCACATCCTTCTGTCACTCTTTTCCATCCATCCATCCATCCATCCATCCATCCATCCATCGTTTTATATATCTATTGTTCTATCTATCCAATCTATCCATCATCCATCCATCCATCATTTTATATCTCTATTGTTCTATCCATCCATCCATCCATCCATCAATCATTTTATATATCTATTGTTCTATCCATCTATCTATCTATCTATCTATCTATCTATCTATCTATCGTTTTATATATCTATTGTTCTATTTATTGTTCCATCCATCCATCCATCCATCCATCAATCATTTTATATATCTATTGTTCTATCCATCCATCCATCATCCATCCATCAATCATTTTATATATCTATTGTTCTATCTATCCAATCTATCTATCCATCCATTCATCCATCTATCATTTTATATATCTATTGTTCTATTTATTGTTCCATCCATCCATCCATCATTTTATATATCTATTGTTCTATCCATCCAATCTATCCATCATCTTATATATCTATTGTTCTATCCATCCATCCATCCTTTTATATATCTATTGTTCCATCCATCCATCCGTCCATCCATTCATCAATCATTTTATATATCTATTGTTCTATCCATCCAATCTATCCATCTATACATCTATCTATCCATCTATCTATCTATCTATCTATCTATCTATCTATCGTTTTATATATCTGTTGTTCTATTGTTCCATCATCCATCCATCCATCCATCTATATATCTATTGTTCTATCCATCCACCCATCATTTTATATATCTATTGTTCTATCTATTGTTCTATCCATCCATCCATCCATCCATCCATCCTTTTACATATATATTGTTCTATCTATTGTTCTTTCCATCCATCCATCCATCCATCCATCATTAAAATAACAACATAACAACACTTTAATTAATTCTATACTACAATTTAGCAATATTATCTTCACAAAAAAATTACAAATAATAACAACAATATAATAATAAGATTTATATGAATTCTTTCTTACTATTCTACAGTATTCACTCTGTACAGTATGTCTGTGTGTTTATCATGTTGTCATGTCATGGATTCACGTGCACAGATCATAATGCATGCACACGTGTTGTGACGGTGTGTTTTGTGCATGTGTTTGGATATCGATGCATTCATACACAGATGCAGAGAATACATAGTCTTCCGGTGCAGTGTTTACAATATGAACCATGAAGAACATCTGCTCAAGGGCTCAGACAGGGGAGAGAGAGGGAGCTTTTGCAAATGGACGTCTGCTATATGAATTAAAGAGAAATCACTAGAAAGTCAAACATCTACAGTCTTATTGTGAAACACAGGAAAATGACAGCCGGTTTGAAGAGCGCTTATCACAACATCCAAGAACTAGTCAAATACTGGCTATAAACATTTTAGGATAAAATCAACAGCCAATGCCCTAAAGACCAAGGAATGGTTTGACAAACTATTTTAAGTTTTGCCACATTTACAGAGTGGGATAGTTTGGCAAAACCATGATCTGCTATTTACTAATGCTAGTCAGTGCAGGAGAAGGACAATGTCAAACTCCAGCTTCAACACTGCATTGGCTCCCCATTAAACATTGCATACATTTTAAGTTCTTGCGAATTAGAGCCCTGAAGGGTTTAGCTCCTCAGTATTTGAGCAAGCGCTATCACATTATAGTCCTTCACGTCTATTGTGATATCAAAATTCTGGCCAGTTAATAATACCTAAAATGTCAGAATCAACCACAGGCGGTAGATCCTTTTCCTATTTAGCACCTAAACTCTGGAACAGTCTTCCTAGCATTGTTGGGGAAGCAGACACACTCTGTCAGTTCAAATCTAGACTAAAAACCAGACTAGAACCCAAACATGTCCTCTGCACAGACCCCTATGGCCAGCTTCAGCTTCTCCCTCCATATGCAGGCCTGATGTACCTGATCTTCAAGCAGAAAGAGCTGGATGAAATATTTTGAATGATCAACCCACAATCTGAATTGTGATGCAGCCTGGAA
The DNA here is from genome assembly GCF_019924925.1 of Ctenopharyngodon idella. Lineage (NCBI taxonomy): Eukaryota > Metazoa > Chordata > Actinopteri > Cypriniformes > Xenocyprididae > Ctenopharyngodon > Ctenopharyngodon idella. The sequence continues at coordinate 43,764,061 of NC_067224.1, forward strand.
CTAAATCACACCATGTTGGTTCATCTGGCCAGAGGAAAACTGGTCCCCCAGACTGATCCTGGTTTCTCCAAAGGCATTTTTTCTCCATTTTGTCACAGATAGAGTATGGGTTAATTGCCACTTGGGGTGTAACGGTACATGGATTCATCCCGAACCATCATGGTATGGATGTCACAGTTCGGTTCATACAACAAATACAGTCAGTCACAGGTGATCCACACTCCAATCCAGAAGAGGGCGCACGTGGTAATGCAACGCTGTTTGCTAACCGCCACAGCAGGAAAAAACGCAGAGGAACAGATGATCTATGCATAGATATGTTACGTGTCTCTCTCAACCAGTGTTTTAACCGCGGAAAGACATCAATAACACAGCTTGAGAATAATATCTCACGTAGCACTACATTTACCTCAGGCAAGTCATTTAGTGTCCACAGCATGTTAGTTCACTAGAGAAATGAACTCTAGAGCGACTAAATATATGCACTATATTAGCTTATATATTCATTATATTTACTTTACCTGTTAGTACAGTCTTTATTTAATATATGTTTAAATAAATTTGTCATGAAAACAAGGGACTTGACTTGAATAGAAAGCTTATGATTGGACAAATATATCTATACGCTCCTTATAACATGATGATCTCAGCAATATTGTTGGTCTGTTTTTAAATCTGCTTAAAGAAACAAAATCCTTTCTACACTACCAAAATTCTGGGCTTGGTAGCTGAGGATGATGTGAAGTGGACTTGAAGAACTGCAGGCAATCTTATAGAGCCAAAAGAGAGTAAAACAGAGTAAATACTGTCTGAAGTCCCACTGAAGGATGAGGACAAATAGCATGGGAATATGACTCACATCTAAACATGTGCTTTTAATCGAAGCCTCACAGTGTTTGTAAACACTGAGGATGAGGATGTCATACATCTGCCCATGTGGTCATCTGTGGAATTTGACTAGATTCAACCAATTGGCAGATGAATTTATGCCAGCTTTGAAAAGTCTATTTATTTTGCTGAATGTGCACAATTACATGATTAGTTGCATTCTGCCATTTGCATTTAGCAGTGATTTACCCTCTGTCCTGTCACTCTGTGACTCACAACTGACCGGTGACCCCCTCATTGTGAAGCGGCGGTCTATAGAGAACAGGATGAAGTCTGGAAAAATGAGTTGTGCGATGGTTGGCGAGGGTATTAGAACTACAGGACTGTCAAAACAGGAACGGGCTCAGATTACAGCTGTCGCCCTTGCCGGCTTGCCCCGTCTCCCATTGAGAGGCACGGAAACCCACACCATAATGAGCCGACCATAATGAGAGCGGGAGAGTCGGATTGTCTGCTGACTCAATGAAAGGGATTAGAAGGTATTGTGGCGGTTTCCAAGAAGAGAAGAGGAGGAGACGTCGCAAAATGCAAGCCGATAGAGGCGTCTGGGTAACTTCACCTGCAGAAATCGACAGGATGTTCCTCTCAGTGAATTACAGCTGCGGTGGATCACTCTGTATCATATATTAAAATAGATCAAGCTGCCTCTGAAATCTGACTGGATGAGCCACATTCAAAGCTGCTGGAAAAACAGTGATTTAACTAGAGAGCAATTACAGTGATTTTACCACAGGTAAAGGGTTGTGTTTGTGCATGAACAATAAGGTAGTATAACGAAAGATGTCCAATAATTAGATGAAATGATAATAATATATATACAAAATAATAATAATAATAATAAATAATAATACATACATTACAAAATAATAAATAATACATACATTTAATAATAGTAATAATAAATAAGTATAACTAACTATAATGCAAGCGCATGCACACACGCACGCACGCACGCACGCACAAACACACAATCTTACGCACGCACGCACACACACACGAACACATGCACGCACGCACACACATGCATGCACGCACACGGACACGAACACACGCACGCACGCTCACACACACAAACACGCATGCACACACGAACACACGCACGCACACACACACTTACACATGCACACACATACGCACGCACACGCACAAACACGCACACAAACACACGCACACACACGAACACGCATGCACACACGCGCACAAACACACGCATAAACATGCACACACGAACACGCGCACGCACACACATGCATGCACTCTTACACGCAATCACACACACACACAAACACACACGCACGCACACTCTTACACATGCAAACACACGAACACGCACACACACGAACACGCATGCACACACGCGCACAAACACACACACGCATAAACACATGCACACACGAACACGTGCACGCACACACATGCATGCACACACACGAACACACACACGAACACGCGCACGCACACACATGCATGCACACTCTTACACGCAATCACACGCACACGAACACACACGCACGCACACTCTTACACATGCAAACACACGAACACACATGCACGCATGCAGACACAAACACACGCACGCACGCACACAGGCACAAACACACGCACACACACGCACGAACACGTGCACACGCACACACACACACATGCACGCACACACACGCAAACGCACACACGCACATCTGTTTAAGTAAATGTTTTATTTTTATTTTTTTTTATTTTAGTTTTTTTTATTTATTTATTATTTAATTACTTAATAGCTTCTCATTGAACTCACAAACCCCAGTCTGGGAAACGCTGACGTAATGTATTATTTAATGCACTTCATGTTGTTGATAACTAAAATTGGAATATATTTTCTTTCTCTTTGTATTTTTATATCAAGATGGTTCAATATTAACCTATTCAAATTAATGTGATGAACAAGTTAGGTCAAAAGTAATGCAAAAGTAATCAAGTACTTCCATCCTCAAATTGCTTTAACCATTAAAAAAATCAAATAAATAAACTACATATATAATTATTAAACATGCTTAGACCTTTCCATTGAGCCAGTCACTTTCCCTGCCCTCCATCTTGATATTTTATATCTAAATTAATATTATGAATATTAAATAGATTTGTCAAACTGCATGATTTTTACTGTTCACACTGCCATCCGAAAAACAAATCTGTGCCACATGTGAAAACAGCAGATAATACAGTATAAAACAGAGCTTAAAAAATATAATGAGAAATGAACTACTGACTAAACGTCTGAAATGTTTTGAACTCTGTAGTTATCATAAGTGTGTGTGAGAGCTAAAAATAAGGCCTGTCACTGCTGACGTCTTTCTCCAGCGTGTGGGAGTAACACCAGATCTCTCTCGGGACTCCATGTGGCCGAAGCCCCATAATCACACACTCGCAGCGAGAGAAAGCGAGGCATGGGATCATCGTAAACTCCGTCCGTACACACAACACCATCCAAATGGCCACATCAAGGCCTGGCTGTTTTATTGTTGTTTTATTTTGGAGTGTAAACACGACTCGCTCACACAAACAGACTCCATGGCAACCATCTGACCCCGACGACCAATCAATTACTGACGCTTAAACAACCGGACAATTAACAGCTTGTACTGGTAAACTGATCGTTTTTTTACCCACATGGAACTTTCCAGAAAAAAAAAAATACAAATAAATAAAGTTCTCAGTGTGTTTCCTGAAGCAAATAGCAGCAATCCAACTTGAACTTCTGGTTACTTTGCCACTACCATCACTATTACTACTCATAATTATAGCTAAGAGATTGTTCAAATCACTGACCCCAAGTACTAAACGTTGGCATGTTTTCCAGACAAATGTTGTGGGATAAGATTCCTTAACTTATTGAGGAGAGGGACTGTTATTTTTGATTACTGTATTTACTGGAAAATAAGTCACACCTGGTTAAAATTGCACTGTTGAGACATTCAGAAATAATTAAAAAATACTGGTAAATAAAACGAAACGATATACACTCCAATCCAGAAGGGGGCTCACGCGGTAATGCAACACTGTTTGCTAACCGCTACAACAGCAAAAAGAGCAGAAGACAAACAGTAAAAAGTATTTTTTCCACTTTATTAAAGTTAAAACATGTCAGTGTCGTTGCATTAGATGCACAATATCAAACAAATGCTGCTTTTCTTCATCATTTAAAGTCACTGAACCAAATGTTCGTGCATTTTTTGCATTCAAATATGAAAGAAAGCATTTCTAAAGACATTTATGCATTTTGAAGTGTGTTTATATACTTTTTGTGGCCAACTGTATCAAATATAAAACATCCTAGTTTTGATGTAAACAGCCTTATGTGTTATTGGATGTAACAGTGGAGATATCAAATGTTATGAGCGGATTTGTTGAGGGAGAGAGAGACACACAGATGGGATTCCTCCAGATCGGCATGGAGAATTGAGCGTCAGGAATGCTCTCCCAGTGTAAACACTGCTGGCCTGCGGAATGCTGCCGCCACGCTTTGAAGTCTGAAGTCTATCTCTACCACAAAATCCTCTTTATCGCTGCAGTGATCCAACAGACAACAGGAGAAGAAAAACAGCAGCGCACAATGGGAGAAAAGAATTCACTCTTCCAATACAGTAACAATCTCACACACAGTCAGTGATACAGTCGCACCTGTCTCTATCTCACAGGGAGGGCGTCCAGTTTACACAGAGCGGAGCGGCCAATACAATCACTCAACCAGGGTCAGATGTCTGACTATCCTGTAACATTCCAGAACATGATTCAGGTAAACCGAATTGTGTATGTGTGTGTTTGAGTAACAGAGTACATTAGCAAACATTATCAGTGCTGTTCAATAGTGATGATGTGATTGAGTTTGTGCTCCACCCTGAACACCATAGAAACCACACAGTAACACATAAAACACTCAGAACACCCTAGCAACACCCCAGCAACCACACAGAAACACATTCAACTCTCAGAGTACCCTAGCAATACCCTAGCAACCACTCAGAACACCATAGAAACCACAAAGTAATACATCAAGCACTCTGAACACCCTAGCTACACCCCAGCAACAACCCAGGACACCATAGAAACCACATAGTAACACAAACACTCAGAATACCGTAGCAACAACCCAAAAACCACATAGTAACACATTAAACACTCTGAACTCCCTAGCTACACCCCAGCAACAACCCAGGACACCATAGAAACCACAAAGTAACACATCAAGCACTATGAACACCCTAGCAACACCCCAGCAACAACCCAGAACACCATAGAAACCACACAGTAACACAAACACTCAGAATACCGTAGCAACAACCCAGAAACCACATAGTAACACAATAAACACTCTGAACACCATAGAAATGCCCCAGCAACCACCCAGAACACCATGGCAACCACACAGCAACACAGCAAACACTCAGAATACCCTAGCAACACCCCAGCAACCACCCAGAACACCATAGAAACCACAAAGTAACACATCAAGCACTCTGAACACCCCAGATACACCCCAGCAGCCACCCAGAACACCATAGCAACCACACAGTAATATATAAAACACTCAGAACAGCCTAGCTACACCCCAGAACACCATACAAACCACAAAGGAACGCATCAAGCACCCTGAACACCCTAGCAACACCCCAGCAACCACCCAGAACACCATAGCAACCAAAGTAACACACCAAGCACTCTGAACAGCTTAACAACACCCCAGCAACCACCCAGAACAACATAGAAACCACTAAGTAACACATCAAGCACTCTGAACACCATAGAAATGCCCCAGAAACCACCCAGAACACCATGGCAACCACACAGCAACACAGCAAACACTCAGAGTACCCTAGCAACACCCCAGAAACCACATAGTAACACCATAGAAACCACAAAGTAACACATCAAGCACTCTGAACACCCCAGATACACCCCAGCAGCCACCCAGAACACCATAGCAACCACACAGTAATATATAAAACACTCAGAACAGCCTAGCTACACCCCAGAAACCACCCAGAAAACTATAGCAACCACACAGTAATACATAAAACACTCAGAACAGCCTAGCTACACCCCAGAACACCATACAAACCACAAAGGAACGCATCAAGCACCCTGAACACCCTAGCAACACCCCAGCAACCACCCAGAACACCATAGCAACCAAAGTAACACATCAAGCACTCTGAACAGCTTAACAACACCCCAGCAACCACCCAGAACAACATAGCAACCAAAGTAACACATCAAGCACTCTGAACAGCTTAACAACACCCCAGCAACCACCCAGAACAACATAGCAACCAAAGTAACACATCAAGCACTCTGAACACCCTAGATACACCCCGGCAACCACCCAGAACACCGTAGCAACCACACAGTAATACATAAAACACTCAGAATACCCTAGCAACACCCAACAACCACCCAGAACACCATAGAAACCACATCCATATAGTAATACATCAAGCACTCTGAACACCCTAGCAACACCACAGAAACCATGCAGAACACCATAGTAACCATACAGCAACACATTAAACACTCAGAACCCCCTAACAACACCCCAACAACCACCCAGAACACCATTGCAACCACACAGTAACACAACAAGCACTCTGAACACCCTAGAAACACAACAGAAACCACCCAGTATAGCACAACAACCACAGTTACACATTAAGCACTTATAACACCCTAGCAACACCCTAACAACCACCCAGAATACCATAGCAACCGCAAACACATCAAGCACTCTGAATGCCCTAGCAACACCCTGACAACCACCCAGTATAGCACAGCAACCACATAGTTACACATTAAGCACTTAAACACCCTAGTAACACCCCAACTTCCACCCAGAAACCACAGCAACAACAAAGTAACACATCAAGCACTCTGAATGCCCTAGCAACACCCCGACAACCATCCAGTATAGCACAGCAACCACATAGTTACACATTAAGCACTTATAACACCCTAGTAACACCCAAACAACCAACCAGAAGACCACAGCAACCACACAACAAATGCACAACAATGTTTCAAAATCACTCAGAACACCCTAGCAAGCACACATGAACACATTAAACACTACGAACACCCTAGGAACCACCCAAAACACCCTAGCAACCAAAAAGTAACATGTTAAGCATCCCAGAAACAGCAGAGCAATGCCATTACCCCAACATCAATGACGGATAAGAAGGCAAACACCACTAATATTTTTTTATAGAAACTAGTATAAATGACTACCTAAAATGTGAGTGTTTTAAAGCTGTTCAAAACTGAAGTAATAAAAAAAAAAAAAAGTCTGGTAACAGCAGAAGTCTGTCATTTTCTAGTGTGTCAGCACACAACACACATGTATTAGTCTCATGACAGGAGATATAAACTCATTTAACAATGTTTATGAGTCTATGAGTCCCCATGGCAGTATCTGAGAGTCTGAATTTCCCACTGAAGCTACTGCGAGTTATTTGGATTAAAAAGCTTCTTCTTTTTTTCAACTTTAAAGCATGTGACAAAGACTCTCAGACAGCTGCAGCCGCACTGGACACACACCAGCTTCAACAGGGCTTACATTTTCACAGCCTGGTGCCACCTCGCTCGAAAACAGGAGACACGGCGCCTCCCCTTCGCCAGCAGACGGCCGGACGAGGGCAGAAAAACGCAAAGGAATAAGAGTATGAGGAAAAAATAAAAGGATCGTTCCATCTTCATTTGTGTCACGGGCCACTCTGGCAGGCATTCCGAAACCCCATCAGAGGCGGAGGGGAAAGTCATCAGCATGAAAATCCCCTCCGCACCCACATCTCCACATCATTCCGCTTTAAAGTGTATTTTTGACATAATTACAGAAGAGGGTGAAGCGTCTTGAGTCATGCTCGAGCCCGGAACCATCGGCCTCTCCGACTACAAACACATAAACACAGGCCTGCCTCCCTCCGACCATACCACCGCCTTCTTCTCTGGATCCAGACGCTTGATGTTTTTCAACCCTCGTTTTTTCCCCCTCTCTGAGTGATTGGGACAAGAGTGAGGAAAGCTTTAATTTAACGTGTCTCCCGTTCGAGCTGCCGTCAAAATAAACTGTCTTAAATCAGGTCAGAAACGTCAAATGTGGTAATTCTGGTAAAATGAGCTCAAAATTGAACTGATAATAATCATAAATGTTTCTTGAGCTGCAAATCAGCATATGAGAATGATTTCTGAAGAATCATGTGACACTGAAGACTGGATTAATGATGCTGAAAATTCAGCTTTGATCACAGGAATAAATTACATTTGACAATTTATTCACATAGAAAACAGTTATTTTAAATTGTAATACTATTTCACATTTTTACTGTTTTTACTGTATTTTTGACCAAATAAATGCAGCCTTGGTGAGCAGAAGAGACTTTAAAACATTAGAAAATATTTCCTGACCACAAACTTCTGACTGATAGCTATACTAAACTGATGAGAAATATATTTTCTTAAAACAGCGTGCTGGCTTTTAATATATATTTTTCCTAATTGTTTTAATAGACATCATTATAAGCTTCCTAGTGAGACGTTTAAGGAGTTTCAATGAGGAAATACATTTTTCTTAGACAAGATTACTGGTGTTCTTCGCCAGGCGTTCACCGCTCAGTTTACAAATCTTTATCCTTCTTTCCTATCGACACAAGGACAGACCAGAGCGACTACATGATTACTATACGACTATAAAAATCTCAGATGTATGACAAAACCAGGCCACGACGCGTTCCATTTCGTTCTCACATCTATATTTCAATCCCCACCTCTTCAAAGAGCTTCTCTAGCGTCCCTTACTGCACAGAAACCCATTAGAGATTCATCACATGGGGTCATTCTAGGTCACACATTCAGCCTGAAGACCACCACAGTTCTCTTCTTCATAAGAACACGACCAAAATTAGCATTAACTCACTGTAAAACATGAGCAACTTATGGATGAATCACTCTTAGACATATGATTCATGGACTCACTCTTGAAAATTAAAAGCCTATGTAACTTTTTGGCAGATCTAAAAAGGAACAGTTGCATATCTGTCATCATTCACTCGCCCTCATGTCATTCCAAACCCGTATGATTTCCATTCTTCTGTGGAGCACAAATCGAGTCGTTTTGCTGATCGTCATTTTCCATGCAATGAAATCAGGCAGTATTCAGGGGCTCCAGAGATGAGCGTGAACACTGTTAAACATCTGCTTTTGTGCTTCACTGGAAAATAAAGTCTAACAGTATAAAAGATAAATAAACATAAATAAACATAAAAAAGAAAAAAATGACAAATAACGAAAGGACATAAGACAACTAAAATAACGATACAATTAAACTAAATAAATAGACAAAAGAAATGATAAATAAATAATACATTAGACAAATATAGACAAGATAATAAATAAATAAACACAACATTAAATAAGACATAAATAAAGACTAATACATACACAAAAGAATGGAAATAAGTACAAAAAAACAGAAAGGATGAAAGAAAGGACAAAAGAACGAAAGAAAGAAAGAAAAAAGGACGAAAGAAAGGACAAAAGAAAGGAATAAAGAAAGAAAGAAAGAAAGGATGAGAAGGAAAGAAAGGACGAAAGAAAGGACAAAAGAAAGGAATAAAGAAAGAAAGAAAGAAAGGATGAGAAGGAAAGAAAGGACGAAAGAAAGGATGAAAAAGGATGAAAGAAAGAAAGAATAGAAAGAAAGAACGAAAGAAAGAAAGAAAGAAAGAAAGGACTAAAGGAAGAACAGAAAGGACTAAAGAAAGAAAGGATGAAAGAAAGAAAGAAAGAAAGAACAAAAGAAAGAAAGGACAAAAGAAAGAGAAAGAAAGAAAAAAGGATGAAAAAGAAAGAAAGAAAGGACTAAAGGAAGAACAGAAAGGACTAATAAAAGAAAGAAAGAAAGAAAGAAAGAAAGAAAGAAATGACTAAAGGAAGAAAGAAATGATGAAAAAAAGAAAGAAAGAAAGAAAAAAGGATGAAAAAAGAAAAAGAAAGAAAGAAAGGACTAAAGGAAGAACAGAAAGGACTACAAGAAAGAAAGAATATTTCGTGTCTAATTATTTACTTATGTGGCAAGTAGCCGTGTAATAACCGGGATAATGTACATCCAGCCGGTTGTTATCTCAGAATAAACCCCTTCAGGCTGATACAAGACCCCTCCTGATCACCCTGTCGGGTTTATTCTGAGATAACACCGGCTGGATGTACATTATCTCTTACTTATTAAAGTTACAAAAGTTTAGTCGAGCAGTGAGCGTTTCTTCTCGTCTTTTGTTGTTTGATTAACATTAACACAGACAGCAGCGCAGCAGGAAAATTAGGCTACTGTCACTTTAAGAGCTGCACAGATCCAATACACAAGCGTTTTATTTCTCAGCTGTTTACGTTCATTTAAGACATAACAGACTATGTTCACAAGGATACTCGCCGAGATGGGCATTCTGACATCATTTTGAGACTCAATTCAGTATTTGTGCGCTGTCTGGATGTGTGCGAACTTCTCTTTCGCATCTTCACGCGCTTGAATATTTAAATTTGCAAAGTCTTCCCAAAAATGGAAATTCTGTCATCATTTACTCACCCTCAAGTTGTTCCAAACCTGTATGAGTTTCTTTCTTCTGTTGAACACAAAAGAAGATATTTTGAAGAACGCTGGTAACCAAACAGTTTTGGACCCCACTGACTTCCATAGTACGGAACAAAAATACTATGAAAGTCAATGGTTTGGTTACTGACATTCTTCAAAATATCTTCTTTTGTGTTCATCAGAAGAGAGAAATTCATACAGGATTGGAGCTTTACGAGAGAGAGTAAATAATTTGATCAATCCGATTTGAAAAGCCTAACGCACCTTCCTGGCAGATCTTAAAAGCAGCAACCGTAGATGCTTGATGTTTTGGTTGCTGTGGATCACGTGCGACGCGCTCTGAGAACTTTCCACTAGAAGCGTGTTTGAAGAGACCGCAGTACTACTGGGGTAACAGCTCTGACACTCGCTGCCAATGGCAACATCGCTGGTTTCTAGTAGGAACTGTGTGTATAATCACTCCTCCAGAATCAGTCTCGTGTCTCAGCGTCTTTTCTTTTTCCATTCTGCGGCTGAAAGCAGATCAAAAGGATGAAAGTGAAGCAGTCGGGCTCGGGAGTAACAGCTACAGGGTTCGAGTTTCATTTTCAAAACACATTGGTGGAAAACGCCCCATCCCGCAGATGAATGGACGCCAACCAGAGCGTCAAACCTGCACTCGGTTACAGCAGACGCTAAAATGACTCAGGCAAAAACCATCACTACAATAATGACCGTTCTGAAAGATAAAAAAATAAAAAATAACATAAATAAACATAAATGAATAAATGACATAATAAAAAGACAAATAAATAAATAAAAAATAAAGACAAAAAATATAAAACAAAAATGAAAAAATAAATAAAGACAAATACATATAAAAACCAAATAAATAAAATAATGACATAATAAAAAGACAAATCAATTATAAAGACAAAAATATAAATAAAGAATAATGACATAAAACACAAATAAATAAATAAATAAATAAATAAAGAGAAATAAATATAAATAAACAAACAAATGACAACAAAAAGACAAATAAATAAAATTAAATAAATATAAACAAATAAATAAAATAATGACATAAAAAAATAAACACATAAATATAAATAAACATAAAATAATGACAAAAGACAAATAAATTAATAAAATAAACAGACAAATAAATAAATAAAAATGAATAAAAATAATGACAAATATAAATAAACAAAAATAAAACAATGACATAAATAACAAAAAGACAAATAAATATAGATAAAAATGGCGTAACAAAAAGACAAGTGAATTAATAAAATTAAATAAACAAATAAATAAAATAATGACATAAATAAGAAAAACAAATAAATAAATAGACAAATAAAAAATAAAAATAATAATAATTAATTACAAATTAATATAAATAAACAAATACAATGACAAATAATAAACATACAAAAGTAAATAGAAATAATAAATAAACAAATATATAAATAGACAAATCAAATTAATAAAAATAAATAAATAATAAATCAATAGACAGATAAAGACATATACAAAATAAACAAATAAAAAAGATTGAGACTAAATAAAAATTCCATTCTGTGGCTGAAAGCAGATCAAAAGGATGAAAGTAAAGGCAAAAACAGTTCTGAGTTACGGCTCTATCGTGAAAGGCTGCCGTTTTGGCAGGGAGACGCGGGTTCGAATCTGCCTTGGCCTCAGGTGATTAAAGGGTCAGGAGAGACTTTGACCTCCGACCTGTTGTCAGGGAGAGGCGCTGATCTGAAATCAGATTCTGTAACGCGAGCGGAGGCCTCCATCACTATAGCGTCTCACTTCCTCCATGAGCGAGCACTTCTCATGGCCTGAGGGGACAGACTACGGAGACGCCACGGCTGGAAGTCTGTTTGTGTCTGGGGACAATGGGATTTTACCAGGAACAGACCAACTATGACAAAGACAAAGTATGAAGGAACCAACAGAAAGGACAACCGTGTATACGGGTGACTTTCTTGAAAACGGTCTACAACTGTCCAGGTCATATTTTACCCCAAAATCAGACAAAAAGGACATAAATAAAGGCAATAAATATTTAAATAAAGGCATACATAAATAGATAAATAAATCTAGAGAGCATTATTTTCATAACTGTATTAAAGTAATAAGAATTTGTAAGATTTTATAACTTATAAATGTTTAAGTTTTATGTTTAAATATATAAGACTTAATAATAAAGGCATAAATTAAAAAAATTGAATAAATTCTTGAGTTTTAATTTCAATTATTAAAGGCATAATTAAATAAATAAATAAATCCAGAGAGGATTATTTTCATTACTGTATTAAAGTAATACGAATTTATAAGATTTTATAATTTATAAATGTATAAGTTCATTTTAAATATATAAGAATTGATAATAGTGATATTGATAAAAAAAAATAGTCTAGATAGGATCATTTTCATTAGTGTATTAATGTATAAAAATCTTATAAATTCTTGTTTTTTAATTTTAAATTATTAAAATTAAAGAAAGAAAGAATATCTATACATCACAGTAATATTTGTTGCACCAAATTTCTGAATATTTTAATAGCATTTATGTTAAATAAATAAATGAATAAAAAATAAGTCTAGACAGAATGATTTTCATTACTGAATTTATAGGATTTATAATGAATTTATTGAATTTATAAGGCAAAAATAAACAAACAAACAAACAAACAAATAAATAAATAAAGCCTGAATTGTAAATGTACATTACAGCAATATTTGTTGCACCAAATTTTTGATGATTTGAACAACATTAATGTTAAGTCCAGACAGAATGATTTTATTAACATATTAAAGTATTTTATAAGATTTTAAGAATTTATATTTTTGCATTACTGTAATCATGACAATTAGGCAGCAAATAGAGAACTACTGTATGTGCTTAATTGTCAAGAAAATATCACAAAAAATTTTAATGATTTATAAAATGGGCTTAATTTTTTATGCAAAATATAATTTTCTTTTTTTTTTCCTTTTTGATATTAGGGTGAAATATGGACATTTTTGCGTCATGAGATTTGCCTGTATGTCTGGATTTCTACATGACAAAATTTTAGTTATGTTTTTGACCCAAAACAACAATTAATATTATGAGCGAAAGCAGACACATTTGGAAAAACATCCCCCGCTTTATGGTTCCGGGGTGTTTTTCAGAGGGGGTCACAAAGGGATGCGTTAACGAAAAAATTCCCGCTCCATTTCAACATCTGAGCCTTTGTAGGCATGCCAGGACATAACTTCACATCCAACACACACACACACACACACACACACACACACACACACACACACACACACACCTGCACCAGCGGCTACAGAGAATGAAAGAGGGAAATCTCTCAGATCAGTAAAACTTCATAGTCGATGCAATAAATCAGTTCAGAGGTGAAACGCTGGCAGTCAGATGGTGCGTATTTGGTGAAAAAAGCCGCAATGCCACATGGGTGGGCTACAAAACCCTGACCACACACACACACACACACACACACACACACACACTAACCACAGCATTAATTCTCCATCAGTGTCAGTGAGTAACTAATGAAAAACAGTATCTTAGTCAACATAAAATCAAAATAGACCCTAATTACATTCTTAAAACATGTTCCTGGTCTTATTTTGATTGATTCATCATTGCACATTATTGTAAATAAACAAATAATTGTCTTGAAATAACTAGCTCCGCCCCTGAAATGACCTCCCAACCAATCACACGCCTCCATTCTTACAAGCAATGCCCACTTTTCATGCTTTAAATACTTTCCGCTCTACTACAGCTTGTGCTGTACTCTACTTTTTTCATTTTTATACTGCACATCGCCATCATGAACAGTTTCCCACAGTCCTGTGAAGCCACAGCAAACAATCACACAACTTAATATAAAACACATCAAACAAAGAGTTGTTTCAAAAAGCTCTTCACCTGCGCTGGCTCACCACAACAGGCACCAGCAGCACAGACAGACATTTTACTCAGGGAAAAAGCCAACAACACAAACACAATAGGCTGCTTTGAGGGTTTTCTCAGTTCGGCCTCTCCTTTCTGGTGGGTTGGCAGAGAAATATGGATATTAAGTAAAGCTCATGACTCATAACTCTTCCATACATGCCTGGTCACGGTTCATTAGGAAATCTTACTCATGAAGTATATGTTCACTTAGGAAAAGCCAGTAATGGGAACTAACAGAGAGCAAATCTCTCATGCACCCAGTATGAATGATGCAAAAAATATGTTGAATATCTCTAGTTCAATTAAATATCTTGCGAGAAAATGCTTGAGACAACTGTGTTGCCACGTCCACTTATTATAAGCAACATGGAACTTGTATTTTCTTGTTTTATTGCAACAGTATAGTTGCATGTGCATGTAATTTGTCAAGTTGAGCATCAGGGTTATTATAGTTAAAGGATTAGTTCAGTTCAGAATTAAAATTTCCTCATAATTTACTCACCCCCATGTCATCTAAGATGTTTATGTTTTTCTTTCTTCAGTCGAAAAGAATTTGAGGAAAACATTCCAGGATTTTTCTCCATATAGTAGACTTCACTGGGGTTCAACGGGTTGAAGGTCCAAATGTCAGTTTCAGTGCAGCTTCAAAGAGCTCTACACGATCCCAGACGAGGAATAAGGGTCTTATCTAGAGAAACCATTGGCCATTTTCTAAAAAAAATAAAAATTATATACTTTTTAACCACAAATGCTCATCTTGCACTGCTCTGTGATGCTCCACGCATTCCGTAATCAAGGTTTAAAAGGTCGTTCGTGACGTAGGCGGAAGTACCGCGGTAAGGTGAAAAACTCCATCTCATTTTTTCCTCCAACATCGTTGTTTTACCTTTTTTTGTAAAGGGCATTTGACACGTTCACTTTGTAGACACTGGATCGGTACTTCCGCCTACGTCACAAGTGACCTTTCCAACGTGATTACATAATGCGTGGCGCATCTCAGAGCAGTGCAAGATGAGCATTTGTGTTAAGTATATACATTTTAATTTTTTTTAGAAAATGGCTGATGGTTTCTCTAGATAAGACTCTTATTCCTCGTCTGGGATCATGTAGAGCTCTTTGAAGCTGCACTGAAACTGACATTTGGACCTTCAACCCGTTGAACCCCAGTGAAGTCCACTATATGGAGAAAAGTCCTGGAATGTTTTCCTCAAAAACCTTCATTTCTTTTCGACTGAAGAAAGAAAGACATGAACATCTTGGATGACATGGGGGTGAGTAAATTATCAGGAAATTTTAATTCTGAAGTCAACTAATCCTTTAACAAAAATTGTTACTTGAAATACATAAACTCCATTGCAAATCGCGCCACTTTGACTTCCTTTTCGGCCTAGCTTTTCCTTCAGCTCTGATCCACCTCTGCCACTTTCCCCTCCTCCAAACCGTCACATTACCCACATTCTCCAGCATTTATATATATATATATATATATATATATATATATATATATATATATATATATATCTCAAGCGCTTGTGATTCAGAATGATTCATTAACTATATGTGTCAATACCCAATTATTCTTACTACTATAAAACATGACTGGCTATATCTTTGTTTTATGTAGGATATATATAGGTGTTTTCTTACTGTTTTCCACTTTGAAGTCTCTGTGATATTCAGATCTGTTGATGATGGCATGTTTTGATCATGTTCACGTATATAAATCATCTTGTGTGTATTTATAAGCCTCATGTTTCATTGGTTATTGTCAGGTCTTGTCGACTTCCTTCAGCTCTGATCCACCTCTGCCACTTTTAGCCTCCTCCAAACCGTCACATTATCCACATTCTCCAGCGTTTCTTCCTCCATCAGACCCAGACGTTGAATCACGCTGCTGTCCAAACACACAGCAGACCGTGGGCTGGAGGGGTGTGGAGTGAACCGAGTTAATGGGGTTGAATTAGTCTTAACATTGGGTTGTTTCACCAAGTTTAAATGCAGATATAGGATACATGGGTCACTTTTAAAAGAAGATGTAAGCTGTACGTAAAAAAAAAAATGGATATTAAGATATTAAGATATTAGGTGTCATAAATAACTTAATCGTGCCAAGTTATGTGGACAAGTAATTCATAAAAGATTCATCAATGAACACATTAAAGTAGCTTATCAAAACTAAAGACTGGTTTGACATCACAATATTTTAGTCACAGATTTTAGCCACAGATGATTTTTCTTCAAGCGAGCGTAAGCATGCGGAGCAGAAGACCTGCTGACAGAGGCATGCTTGACTTGATCAGAGGAGATTTATTAGACAAGGTTAACTAAGGGTTAAGTGAGGTTAAGATCACCCGGCACTAATGGGATTTGACCCTTTGACCTATTACTCCGTTACAATGACCGCCTTCCTCGTGCAACACAAACAGACTGACAGGGAATCTGCAGAGTTTTGAAAATCAAATTTAAGACCTGCAAAAATAAAATTAATATTGTATGTCCATACAGCACAAACCCATACGCTTTCATAATAAATCATGCATCTCAGAAAGATAAAAAAATATCTCAGATAAGGCTGGGGCACACATTCAACTGCAAAACAGTTTAAAATACTTAGACATGTTTTATTTAATATTTGCATATGCATTTAAATTGGCTTATGTACTAATATATATAAACACATACAAATTAGAAGTCGATAAATGTTGTATTTTGTGGACTATAGAATGTGTGTGACAGAAAGGATGTGTTTATTTTTTGCATAATTCAGGACTTTTAATTATAAACGAGACCGAAATACACCAGGGCTCTTATTTTGAAATACCTACGCTTTATTTCTTCCAGCTGCTCATTCAAACGAATGAAGGAGATAAAATATGATAAGGAAAAAACAATGCCATTGTTCATATCACTGTGTATCAAGCGCTGAGGAAGATCCGGAGCTGAAATTCAAATATGGTAATGGGCGTTTTGTTTAAAACAAGTGCTGTAAGCAGTCGACCAATCACAACAGACTGGTCAGTCTGACCAATCAGAGCAAAGCAGACTCTTGGAAAGGTGGAGTTTAGAAAGACTCAATCTTCAAATGAGTTTTATCATTTAATGTATTTAAGACTCTATGTCCTCAAATTTGATCACACAGACTTTTTTAGGACCCATGGGAACCCTAGACTGATTGGCTCAGTATTAACACCTGTTCACCACAAGAATAAAACAAAAAAAGACAAAACACAAAGACAGCAAATAAGTGAGAGTACATTTTTTTCAAATTACATGCACTGATGAATCAATTCCAATAAGACCTGGAACATGTAAATAGAGTCAGTTTTGATTTAATGAGTTTAATGATTGCACATGACTTTTTCCAGATTGACTACAGGCGATGAGTGTGTAAGTGTGTGTGTAAGAGTGTGTGTGTATTTTGGCAACTGGACAGAGTTTAGCAGCAGAGGTGCCAGAAACTCATGTTATTCAAAAGGTTATGAAAACATACAGAAGCGCTCCCTGCGGCATTACTGTCCATAACCCAACGCGCCACAGTTTACGCAGGCAGAATAAACTCTCGTCACACCACATGCACATTTTCTGTATAACGCATTTGGCCAAGACTATATTCATCTGAGAATAAGGGAAAAAAATAGGACGGGGGGAGGGAGCGGGAGAATAGAAAACTTACAATACAGTTCAATGCAAGAATGATCGCTCTTAGCTAACTGCTACTCAAATTAGATCTCAACATACAGGCTGAGTTTATGCAAATGGCTCCAGATCTGCTGAGACTAGCCCAGCTTTCCTCATCATCCTCTGAGTCAGTCGGCTTTGACTCATTGGAGACCCTCAGGTGAGACTCATTCATTCATTCATTCATTCATTCATTGATTCCTGCACATTCTGCTGTGAGTGTTTGAGATCTGAATCCACTCATGATGGCGTGTGCGGTCTTGACAGTCACACTAATTCAACCCCATTAACTCGGTTCACTCCACACCCCTCCAGCCCACGGTCTGCTGTGTGTTTGGACAGCAGCGTGATTCAACGTCTGGGTCTGATGGAGGAAGAAACGCTGGAGAATGTGGATAATGTGACGGTTTGGAGGAGGGGGAAGTGGCAGAGGTGGATCAGAGCTGAAGGAAGTCGACAAGACCTGACAATAACCAATGAAACATGAGGCTTATAAATACACACAAGATGATTTATATACGTGAACATGATCAAAACATGCCATCATCAACAGATCTGAATATCACAGAGACTTCAAAGTGGAAAACAGTAAGAAAACACCTATATATATCCTATATAAAACAAAGATATAGCCAGTCACGTTTTATAGTAGTAATAATAATTGGGTATATTATATATATATATATATATATATAAAAATAAATAATTTATATACTCTAAAAAAATGCTGGGTTAAAAGCAACCCAAGTTGTGTTAAATATGGACAAACCCAGCAGTTGGGTTACATATTTGCCAACGTGCTGGGCAGTTTTATTTAACCCAACTATTGTTTAAAAATGACTGTATGTCTGGCTTAAAATAAACCTAAAATAAATTTTAAAAAAAATCTGAGACATAATTACTAGAGGCAACAATAATAATCAAAAGGTGAACATTTATTAATAAGCAAATTAATAAATGTTTATTGTTTAATTATTACTCATTTAACCTTATTGATAAATGTTACTTTAAATAAATGTTAATTTCCAACATATTTTGGGTTCATTTTAAGCAAGAAATACAGTCATTTTAAACAATAGTTGGGTTAAATAAAATTACCCAGCAGGTTGGGCAAACATTTAACTCAATCGCTGGGTCAAAACAACCCAATCACATTTTTAACCTAACTTGGGTACACACACACACACACACACACACATATATATATACACACACATACATACAAACACACATATTATATATATAATTTATTTATATAGCCATTCTGAGATATAAATATAATGACAAAGTACAAATATAATCGCTATTATTTGTAGATATAATAATCAACACTTTTAATTAACATATTTAAATTGCACATAAGGCAGTTTTTATATGAACTTTTTAATGATATAATTATTTTTCTACTCAAATTCATTGTTGAACTATAAATGGTGGCTGTAATAAAATTCAAACATACATTTGATATATTGAAGAAAATGCTAAGTAAAAATACAATGAATATGTAATATAGTGCATATATTTCTCAAAATGCTCCTCTAGAGTTAATTTTTCTAGCTGACTAAAGACACTGAATGGCTTTTCTGAGATAAATGTGACGTTAAGTGAAATTGTTCACAAGCTGTGTTATAGTTGTCTTTCCACAGCTGAAACACTGATTGATCGATTACATGAGACATGATTCATTTCAATAATTTGGACTGTATATTTCATAATTCCTTCTGATGTTCATGCATGTTTATTTGGTGCTGTAACTAGTAGTAAAGAGGAAGAGACGATCGGTTCATGTGCGCTTGATCTCAGGTGCTGATCTGTCACACCACATTAAACAGCGCCAAAACGGTATTTGTTGTTTGAATTTGAAAGCTGGGACTTTGTTTCTTATCAAAAGTATGAAAGCACAGAGCTTACTGTGATTATTGGATGGCATGAGCTACACATGATGTTAGTGAAGTTTTGTTCACACATCAACTGAAAACAGCATTGACTAAAAGATTGAGTCTTGGGATTTAAAATCGATTTCAGTTTATTAAAATTAAATCAATTAATCGATATTGTCAACCCAGCCTTTATAACTATAGTATTTCCCTAGTTACAATGGTAAACTTATAGTTGGTAGATCATTTCTGTAGCACAAACGACTCCAGTTTGCTTTGTAAAGCAGAAGAAAGGTCTTTGATTTCTGAGGGCCGGACAGACACAAACTGAAGATGAGATGCAGAAGGTCTTAAAACAGATACATGACCACAGGGGATAGAGAGCTGCCGTCCCAGCATGCACTGCCTCTGGGGAATCAAACAAACAGTCTAACACACATCCTCCTCGAACCCGCTCAGTCAGTGTTTCTAACCTCTGGGCACAAGATCGGTGAAAGTCATTCCTAGCAGTTGAAAGGAAAAAGTTCATAAGGAAACTATGCTACTGTTCAAAAGTTTTTCTTGAAATTATTTTTTTTTTTATCGGAAACTGCTCAAAAACAGAATAGACTTCTTTCAAAAACATAAAAAAAATAAATACATAAATAAATAATAAAAAAAAAAATCTCACAGTCCCCTAAAGTTAAGACCTTATTTTTTTGTACTTATTTATGAAAGTTTTTTTCTTTACTTTAGGGGTTTACTGAAACTGGGCCCTGCTCTTTCTCTCTATGACACTGTTTTTCTAAAACAAACATCATGTTTTTGTAATTGTTTTAAGCAAAAAGTTCTCCTTTCAGGTTAGGTTTGAGTTTAGTCTGGAGTAATTATAATGAACTTAAATAAAACACAATACAGGTCTATGGGAAGTCAAGGGTCAAACAGACGAAAGCACCTGCTGCACACATGAAGTGAGCAGGAAAACCTTGCCTTTGTGTCGTTTTACAAAACTAATTACAGTAGAATCCACAACGCTCTCCGGATATTAATACACACACAGAAATATTTCACATAGTTCTGTTGGAACTCCATGGAAAAAAAACGCAGAGTATCTTGAGGAATGTAAAAATGAAGCCCCAACATCAGAGAAAGAGGAAGTAGACCCGGGTGGTTTCTACATCACACACACACACACACACACACACAAAATATCAAAGCAGATCGCTATCCCAGCTGCCACTGTGAGGATGCCACATATGAAACTTCATCTGCATGATCCATCACACACACACACACACACACACACACACACACACACACTCACACTCTCTTACAGCCGAAACTACAGCTGCACAACAAGTGTAACACAAAACAGAAGGGAAAACTGTGCACAAAAATATTTAGGGATAATATTTATGTATTTTAATTGCATATAAAATTTCCATTCATTTGGATTACACAGTTTTAAAAAAAAATCTGATCAGCTATTCATTTGAGACAGGCCTTGCAACAGAAAATGCAAAAATGCCACTAAAATGAATGAAAATGACCCCAAAATGCAAGATATAAGTATAATATGGTGCAAAAAATACTGTATAAGTTATTGTTTTTAACATTTATAAGCAATACCACAGGAGCAAGAGTGCCGTTTTCCAGAATATCAGCACGTTTGCAAATGTGGTATTGATTTTATACAACAGTTCAATAAACAAGAAGCTAATATTAGGTCATTTCTATTTTAGACAGAATATTGTCTGTTTTACTGTCAACGAAAATCCAAACAAGTAGAGCCACTGTAGAGCTAAGCGACACAGTGATGTTTGTCACTGAATGAATACGTGTTTTTGAATGAATCGGTCTAATGAATGACTCAACGACTCACTTGCTTGGTCTCTGAATGAATCAGCCATTTTGAATGAAGCATTTGAATGTCTGATTCAATGACTCACTCATTAAGACAATTATTTGCCGCCACCTACTGGCGGTTTTAGTATCATTTCATTTTAGCTGAGAGAGTGACGAATATTGTATGCTGTGATTGTGACTTTTTTCTCATTAGGGGGCCTTTGACTGATTCTGAATCTGATGCATATCTGTCAGTCATACATGAACGGAACATAAATAAGATTTATGCAACAGTACTATTAAAACAAACATGTTTTAAATACACAAACAGTTTTATACTGTATTATAAAATCTATTTATTAAGCCAATCTCATACATTTTAACTAAATGAATCTTGGTTGTTCCAAAGCTAGTCACATTCAAACCATGTTCGTACTTTTTAACTGATTCGGTTTAATTTAATTAACAATTAAGAGATAATTCTAAATAATTTGAATATATACATTGTGAAAATAGGATTATTTATACTTTTTCTAAACAATTATAAAAAAAATTTACATTAAAAATAGGATTATTTATGCTAATTCTACAGAATTAAAATACATACATTTTGAATATAAGATTACTTATGCTAATTCCACAGATTTTATATATATACATTGTGAAAATGGGATTATTTATGCCAATTCTACCAAATTTTAATATATACATTTTGAAAAAAGGATTATTTAAATGTAATGAAATAGATTCAAACACTTAATTATAAACTTTGACATACAAACAAAACAAAAAGGCAGTGTACAGTCACAGTCAAACTCACGAGATGTAAAGAATATGGCCAAAAACACATTAAAATGTTCAAAAACAAATGTGCAGTTTCGTGTTGACACCATGTTAACACCCTTGAGTATTTTGTTCACATCACAATAGCACAAAAGCATCATCGAGCGTACACAACTGCATTTTCCAGCATCTGCACACTAACGTACAGTGAGTTTATTACTTCTGGTAGGGACACATCAGACTTTACAGTTCAGAAAGATGAACCCCTTCCATCCAGGAGGATCTGCCTCAGGCTGACGGGGGATGAGAGATTCATTATCACCTGTCAGCGTCTCACCTACAGCTAAAGACCCAGAGCAATCAAGACAAGACATCAGAGGCTTTCTGAAACTCATCTGTCCTGAGCAGTGCTGTTTTACTATCAGTCAGATACTAGCAGTGTTGCCGCGGTGGGGTACTTTAACACTGTTGCCGTGGGTTGTTTTTCATATCTGCGGTTTGAAGCTACCTCAAATAACATGATATTTAGCCCCAGGAATGCAAATTTTACCAGGGGACCCCAACAAAAACGCAGATTTTACCCCCTGGAACGCAACTTTTAACAGAGGGACCCTCCCTGAAACACGATTGGGCTAGTTTTGAGTAGCAATTGGGCGGGTTTTGTTGTGAAAACCTGGCAACCCTGGATACTAGTACAGTTTTTCATAAGTCACTTTCTATACAGACACAAAAAGTAATTACTATAAAGCATATTTCCACCATTATTGCCCAGTGAAAAAGATACGGTACTAATCCTAAAGTGGGGCATGTTGTCACACTTTACTGCTCGACAAAACGTACATATATTAGGTCATAATCAAGTTCTGACTTATGACTATGATCTGTCCTGTGACCAAAGTGTGAAAAATCATATCAAATCAATGAACAAACTACAGCCAGTGTTGACAGTTACTGTATTTTTGCATTTGTTTAGTTTGTTTCACAACAGAAACATGCAATAATATATCATGATAAAGGCTTTTTAGCAGAACTAAATAATAAACTACTGTATAAAACAAAACAACTCAAGAAAGAGCAAAAAAAAATACAAAAGATAATGTTCAATATTGCTTTGATATTAATAGTTTACATAACATGCATAATATAATAAGAATAATACAAACTGTGACAACATGCCTTATATAAATGAAATGTGTTCCAGAAGAGGGCGGAGCTTTAACAGCTCACACTTCAGTTGCTCAACAACAACAAAGCTGGAGAATCTCACGCAGCCAAAATGAGGATTGTCAGTAACGGTGTTCAGCCTTACATTGTTCAAACCGGAGTCGACACTGATGGAGAGACTCAGGAAGAAGTTACAACTTTTAGAATGAAACTGGACGTTTCTAATTGGTTAGTGGATAAATGTATGTAGTTGCTGTGGAGTTGATTCAATTCATCGACTAGCATGTGCCGTCATGTTAATCTTTTGTGCAAATCCAGTGTTGAATTGACCCTCGTTTGTGAAGCAGTCCGGTGTAAAATGACGGCATGTCAACAACACTCTACTACAACAACTCTTCCTCTTCTCTAAAGCAGCCCAACATGGCCTCACCCCCTTTGTTGTGTGTTCTCAGAGGCGGGGTTTATGTAAATTTTAGGGTTTGTGATGTCACTAACCCAGGAAGAAGCTCGTTGTAGTCCCTACCAGCTGTTTGTTGTAGTCCTTAAGTGATTTCTGTAAAGAAAAATATCTCCCTTTACATTGAACTTTGAGCGTCATAACTTATGCTCAAACAGCAACATTACACACTAACTAAAGTTAAAAAAGTGAAATCATAATCAACCACCCCTTTAAAAATCTACCTTGATTACATAGTTGTAAATATCACTCTTAGGGTACGTTTACACAACAACGATGTACTAAAAAATGAAGAGTTTTCCCTTTGCAGTTTTCGTGTACAGGCGACAACATTGTCAAAATGACCCTCGTTCACACAGATCCACAAAAACGACTAAAACCGCTGTATTCTGCTGCCAGGCCAGTAGATGGCGATGTCACTATGTAAGGAAACACTACACGGCTATAGACAGAACACGTAATACGCATGCACATGACGTCACCGGTTTCACAAATTCATGTTTTTGTAGTTTACACAGAGACGATAACGGTATCGTTTTCAAAAACTGAAACCCGTTTTAATTTTCAGGCCCCAAAAATGCAATTCTCTTGTAAATAAACGGCCAAAACGATTAAAAACATTTTCCTTTTTAGTTGAAAATGGTGTCGTGTAAATGGCTACTTCATATCATATAGAACCTTCCCATCATGGATCATGGATTTAATTTTTTAATTTAAAATTTATTTTGTTTTAATTCATTTATTGCTTATGAATTAAACAGCTTGTAAACATCTGCAATCATTTAAGGCATTTCTCAAAATATAGAGCCTTTTAGGGTTCTTCAAAATTGAGTGAAGAACCTTAGAGAACCCCTCTCTTGCACTTTTTTTCCCCTGTAAGAGGACAGAAAATGGAGAGGATTCACAAAAATAACCCTAATTTTACACCATTTCTGAACTGGGTGTTTGAACGCAACATACAAAAGCACTTCTAGAGAAAATAAGCATGTGTGTATTTGGACTTTTGACTCTAAAGCTCACAGTTCCTGAGAAACAGACCTGTGACAGCTGCAGTTGTAAGACTGTGTTGACAGACGAGGGTTTTAATGTGCGTTATCTGCTCCAAGAGGTCCATAAATGTCCTCACACAACATAAATGTACATTTAATCGTAAAAGTCAACAACACTGAGCAACTATCTCTAACAGACACACTGATCAGGCGCCACTTTAATTAATACCACTTCTTCGATAATGAAACAAAAACCACATTTGACAAACCTATAAAAGTGTCACAAATCTCAAGCATACAGTATATATCTGACTAGGACATCTGAACAGAGAAATCACATGACCTCTCCTATCTTATTTCCCATGATTCCCTGCGCTTGGATCAAAAGAAGCAGGTCAGAGGCTGAACTCGTCATTTGGAGGAATATATCAGGACATTCACAAAAACGATAAACACTGTAACAGTGACTTCCTGCGTTCTTCTATGAGGCTATTTGGATGTTGGATTGTGGTAAATCATTGTTTATAATCGGAAGGTTCACATTACGACACCACGTCTGTTTATATTGCTCAGTTTATCATGCATCTTGCAAACAAGTCATGATTCTCTGTTATTAGCAAATCTCTAGATCAAAAGAGTAAGATGCATTAAAAAGAGACGCGGTTATTGAAGAGATTTTACAACTTTCTGATCTTTACAGAACAAACACACTACAGCTGTATACGGTTACATGTACAAACAGAATTATCCATTGACGAGATAAGACTGGATTTTAGTAACCATTCCAATTTTAGTACCTCAGATCTTAATTCTGATATAATAAACATAATAGTGATGAAAGCCAAAATATTAAATGTCACAGATGTATATTTACTGAGTAATCCACTATTTTGTAGAGGGGGCTCAAAATTATAATTTTTTACCTGAGATTTGGAGCCAAATTAGAGGGGTGTAAAAATGACTTTAGAAAGACGGCAGCATCATTATTTTATTTTTACACAGAGATAAAATCTGTTGACTTTAGCAATCTTTATTCTATTATATACCAACAGTGACCGTTCAAAAATGGGAAAAAGAACTTCTTTGCCTCAAGTTTGCATGGCTGTAACTCAAGAAGTATTAAAGATATCTCAGTATCCTTTTAAATTCTGGTTCTTAACAAACTTTCCTTTTGGTATCTTCATTTTAAAGGCCCTCGATGGTTCAACAGAGATATGGAGATCTTAATGTGACTCCATGAGTAAATTGGTCAATTGTACACATTTTCCGTGGTCAAAAACCAAATGTGGGTCACTTTTCATACAGCTGATACTTTTTTCTTTCAAAAAAGAATGTCTGAAGAACAAATAATGTTGAAACTAGAAATGTACCTCTTTTCCTTCTGCCAAAACAACTGCATAGAACATACAAATATTCTTTTTCCAAAGTTTGCAACTCAAGAAGTATTAAAGATATCTCAACATCCTTTTAGATTCTGGTTCTTAAACTTTTCTTTTGCTATGTTCATTTTTAAGGCCCTCAATGGTTCAATCCCAGAGATATGGGAATCTTAGTGCGGCTCCATGAGTAAATTGTTGAACTTGACCCGTTTTCGATAGCTGAACACCAAATGTGGATGACTTTTCAAACAGCTGATGACAGTCTGAAACAAAGCTTTTTGCACTTCTGGTTGGATGTTAACACTTTCATGGGCTCAGTTCTTGTACTCTACACACTGGCAAATGACAATAAAGTTGAATCTAATCTAAGCTAAATCTAATCTAATCATCTGATGTCGATAAAAAAATTATTCTCAGAAACAGGATGACTCATCAGCCTGACCGATATATCAGTATAAACAAAACATGTTATCGAACATGTTTACTAAAATTAACATCTCCAGTTGCTAATATATATATATACACACACACACACACACACACACACACATAGATACTCTTGCTCATTAAATACTTAACAAATGAAAAGTACTTCATCACATTTAATTATTTACTGATTTGAACTTGACTAACACAAAGTAAAAGATCAGATGATTCACATCCAATAAATGACATCAGCATAAAAACAGATTCACATTATGAAACACGCGAGTTAAAAACTGAGCTGCTGCTCCCGGCCCCATTTCCAGAAGAGGGCGGAGCTTTAACAGCTCGCGCTTTGGTTGCTCAACAACAACAAAGCTGGAGAATCTCACACAGCCAAAATGAGGATTGTCAGTAACGGTGTTCAGCCTTACATTGTTCAAACCGGAGTCGACACTGATGGAGAGACTCAGGAAGAAGTTACAACTTTTCGAATGAAACTGGACGTTTCTGAATGGTTAGTGGATAAATTTATGTAGTTGCTGTGGAGTTGATTCAACTCATTGACTAGCATGTGCCGTCATGTTAATCTTTTGTGCAAATCCAGCGTTAAATTGACCCTCGTTTGTGAAGCAGTCCGGCGTAAAATGACGGCATGATAACAACACTCTACTACAACAACTCTTCCTCTTCTCTAAAGCAGCCCAACATGGCCACACCCCCTTTGTTGTGTGTTCTCGGGGGTGGGGTTTATGTAAATTTTGGGGTTTGTGATGTCACTAAACAGGGAAGAAGCTCGTTGTAGTCCTTAAAAAGTGATTTCTGTAAAAGAAAATATCTCCCTTTGCATTGAATTTTGAGCGTTGTAACTTTGCAGATGTTGTTTATGCTCAAACAGCAACATTACACACTAACTAAAGTTAAAAAAGTGAAATCATAATCAACCACCCCTTTAACATCAAGCGTTAGGATAATATCGCCAATCACAGACATTCGCCGAAAAATGGTAGGTAATTTTCCCTGGAATTTTTACTGAGGTTGTGTGAGAAAAACATGGACAATGCAGATTCAGATGGGATTAAAATCACAAAGTATGTGTCTCGTTTCCCCTGTCTCGTGTCTAAGGACTCTTATTTTGAAGAGTATTCAACTGGACAAAACTCCACTCTATGTTTTTCATGAGATCTTGTTGTAGACTTTATTGTGAAGGCTGAATGGGAAACGCCTGTCGATAGCACAGTAAAGAGAAAGACCTTGCACATACAAGACGGCGATAAGAGATGATGGCTGATAAATCACAAAGGGTTTTACCTGCAAAAACGTGCCAAGAGCAACAGATGAGAGTGAGATATGAGGGAATGAGAAAGAGGAGTAAAATGAAAGGTAGAGATGAAACTGCTGCACCTGTGAGCGGCTCACCTGAGCGTGTTTTGGCGCTCGAGGTCGGCAGGCTTCACTTCCTCTCTGAGCCACGGCCTGAATGTGTAATCTAGTCTGTTTCAGATCTACTGATGGTGCTGAACAGACGACAACACTTCCTGAGGTGGATATCACGTCAAGCATTACTAGTGCCATACTCTGGGTTAGTTGAGTGTGTGCGTCATCTTGCAGCGTTTGTGACTGATAATCTACACTACTGGTCAAAAGTTTGGAATCATTTTTGTGGAAACCATGATGCAATTTATTTTTCAGGTTTCTTTGATGGATAGAAAGTTCAAAAGAACAGCATTTATTAACTTTAGAGGTAAATCAATAACAATTACAATTTAACATTATTTCAAGTGTAATTTATGAGATTTGTTGTATTTTGATTCCAATCTTTCTTTGTAAAAGTCATAAAGTTTATCACACTGATTTCAAAGTGAAGGATTCATTAGTTTGAATATACACTGAACCAAACACTATAATAACATCTTAGCTGATCATTCAATATATTTTATTTTTGACAAAACATCCATGTTTCGGTAATGACTGCACATTTTCGGTAGTGACAGTAATGTGTTGGTAGCTACCACATCACATTACACAATTTTAACTCACATACTAAACCACTACTAAAACATTAAAATACTAATAATTTGCATAACTGTACTAAAATTTTGTTTATTTCCCCCAAATAAATGATTATGTGTTCCCTTTTGTTACTACCAAAACAGATGTCACAACCGAAACTTCACACGTTTCGGTCATGAATGTTTCAGTAGTGACAATTTTAGATATTTTTGAACCTAGCTCAAAGATGCTAATCAGCACATGGTTAGCTAGCACAGTTCTGAACAGTTGTACACATACAAACACTAAATTTTATCAAATAACACTCAAAAAACAATGATGTCACAACCGAAACTTCACCACGTTTCAGTTGAGACTGTTTCAGTAGTGACAATTTTAGATACTTTTGAGCCTAGCTCAAAGATGCTAATCAGCACATGGTTAGCTTGTACAGGTCTGAACAGTTGTACACACACAATGCCACAAACACTAAATTTTATTAAATAACACGCAAAAAAGTTTGCTTAATTGCAGAAAAAGGGTGTTTGGTAGTGACATTCCTTAAAGTTACACACAGATTTTCAGAATTTTGAACACATTTTACTCAAAATGATGGACCCTGTCTACTATGAAAGAGAGGCTGTAAGAGGGAGGGACACAGGAATATTTCCTGATCAAAAATGTAGAAGTGTGGTTAAAATCAGTCTCAGCCAATTGACTAAAACACACACTGTTTCGGCAGTGACGTGAAAATGTGGGACACATTTTTTTAACAAAGTTTCATGATTTACAAAGAAAATATAATTTTTTTTTAAAAAAATTTAACTTCCCTTTTTAAAAAAAAAAAAATCAAAATACATTTTTTAAAAACAACAATAAAAAAAGGCAAAAAATTATTTATATATATATATATATAATTTATATATATATATATATATAATTTATATATATATATATATATATATATATATATATATATATATATATATATATATATATATATATATATTAAGCTTATTGATATTTTAAATATTATTGTGGGATTCAATAGATAATAGAAGGATCTTAATAAACGTAGATTTGAATACTTAAAAGCTTTTTAAATGTGTTTTTTGGTTGTGGGACAGCAGTTTGCACCAATTCTGTAGAATTTCCCGTATACCAAATGCCTTTATAGATAAGATTAAACACTTTCCCTCATAAATGCATAAATAAAGAACCTAAAATCTGGATGTTGAATTCAAACAAGATCCTACACACACACACACACACACACACACACACACGCGCGCACACACACACGCACAATTATAAACACATCATATATCACCTACCCTTATAGGTACAGAACACACTAGACTCTCAGGGGCCAGAATGGGAGATAGTTAAGGATAAAATGTGCTGTTTGATGAGTATCTGATGTAGAATTTATCCTAAACAAGCCTCCATTGTAGAAGGAAATCATCCGGGGTCTGTATGTGTGTTTGTGGCCAGCAGGAGGCATGATCTCTCTCACACACAGACACACACACACACACACACACACACAACCAGTGCTGATGTCTTAACCGATCTGTACGCACTACAGTAACTACCAGCTCATTACAGTAATGAGTCTGTCATCGGCGGAGCTGTTTTAGTAAAGTGAGTCTGTTGTAGCACTTGTGCTAATGACGTTCGGTCTTCAAACAGAGCAACAGTGTTACAAACTCTTATCAGAGTATCAGAAGATCAACTCCAAACCAAACAGAACGAGCCCTCATCATACCGTCGTTTATCTGTCGCTCGTTCGTTCTCCAGCAGCGCGAGCGCGGCCAGCTGCCAAATTCACCAGATAGTTTTCTGGACAGCTGCGAGCAGACGGCAGGATTCAGGAACAATGGATGTTAGTAATACCGACCCGGCTGTCAGAGACGGAAAAAAAGGCTCAAACACGAGCGACAGCAAAAAAACAACAACAACAAACAACTGGAAACTGCTGATGACTTCAACTTGACCCTTTACTGTCTTTGAACAATTCATCAATGCACATCAGAATAAATAACTTCTGAAACGACTTTCCTTTACTGCTGACATCATCAAGCACTCTTCCCTCCAATCATCTGTCATATAGAGACCCTTTTCAGCATCCAATCAACAGCATCATAAATCATGTCATGACCATGAGGTCGTTAACATATGGCTGCCCACATTGCAACTAACTAACTAACTAACTAACTAACTAACTAACGTAAAATAAGTTATGTAAAAAAAAAAAAAAGAAAGAAAAAAATTAAACAAAATAACACAAAAATGAAAAAATAAAATAAAAAATAAAATACAATTAAAAAATAAATATGCAAAAATAAATAAAACAAAAAATTAAATCAAACAATAAAATAAACAAATTAAACAAAAACAAAATAAATGAAATAAAAAATAAAATTAAATAAAAAAATAAAAATACAATATGCAAAAAAATAAGTCAAATAAAATAAAAAAACAAATAAAATAAAATTAAATTAAATTAAAAATTAAAAATACAATAAATATGCAAAAATAAAACAAAATAATTAAGTCAAATAATAAAATTAAATAAAAAATAAACAAAATAAATAAATAAATAAAACAAATTAAATAATAAAATACAATTAAAATAAAAAATAATATAAATATGCAAAAAAATAATAAAATAAAACAAATTAAATCAAACAATAAAATAAATAAAATAAACAAAAATTAAACAAAAACAAACAAAATAAAGAAAATTTAATAAAATAAAAAATAAAATACAATTAAAAAATTAAAAATACAATAAATAAATATGTAAAAATAAATAAAATAAAACAAAATTAAATCAAACAATAAAATAAATAATAAAAATTAAACAAAATAAAATAAAAATAAATAAATAAAATAAAATTACCCTTGTAGGATATGACCAAGTATATCAAAAATGACATCAAACCAACAAATACAACATCCACAAACTCGTTCGTTCCCATGTCAGTCTGTTTTTGGCTTCTACAAATTTACATGAAGAGATCAATAAATCCTTCGGCTGGATGGTGCAAAAGAGAAAATAGGCATCTGTAGTTAAAGTCGAATCTTCAGAAACCTCCATCTATACTGCTGCGTGTGGACTTAAACATATGGTATAGACGGCCTACACAAACTATAATTCATCACAGACGGAGAAACACCGACCGAAAGAAAGAAAAAGACAGATGTAGGAAGGGTTCGAGACGTGCTTCAGCACAACAGCTCAGCAAACTCTATTTTCGGTGTCATGGTTAGATGTACAGAAGTGTGTTAATGGTATAGTCTGATGTTTCTGAGGAGAAACAGAGCCGCTGGCACTGCCAACGGGAGAA
Organism: Ctenopharyngodon idella; assembly: GCF_019924925.1. Taxonomy (NCBI): domain Eukaryota; kingdom Metazoa; phylum Chordata; class Actinopteri; order Cypriniformes; family Xenocyprididae; genus Ctenopharyngodon; species Ctenopharyngodon idella. The sequence continues at coordinate 43,796,442 of NC_067224.1, forward strand.
AATACTAAACCACATCTCATAAAGGAATGGACACGGAGCAGAAAACACACAATTCTATTTGTAATTCCATTTGGTGCCACTAGTAGACATGTGCTTCGATATATCGCAGTAATAAATATGCATGCTATTATTATTGTGTGCACTGTAAAATACAGTGAATAATTCTGAAAACATTATTACAAGTTTCCATCAACCAGTTAAATTTAACTTAAATGTGACACGTTTGCAGTGCTGGGATTAAGTAATCCGGATTAAGTAATCAGATTGCAAAAATTTAGTACTTAGTTACTTTTTTATGGATTACATAATTACATATTATTCACAAAATGGCAGTAAATAATTCGTAATTCAAAAATTCTTCTTTTTATTCCTAAATTTTCCTTTCTAAAAAAACAGTTGTGTGTCATATAGTTTAGCTTTGTTTATATTCACAAAATGAAACAATAAAAAAAAAAGAAACAAATTAAATAAATAAAATAAAAGAATACAATTAAAAATTAAAAAATACATATGCAAAAACAAATATAAAAACAAAATTAAATCAAACAATAAAAAAATAAAACAAAAATAAAAATAAATAAAACAAATTTTAAATTAAATCAAACAAAATAAATAATAAACAAAACATACATACACACACACACATATATATATATATATATATATATATATAAATGTGTGTATGTATATATGTACTGTATATGTATGTGTGTGTGTGTATTATATATAAAACGACAGACACTTAAACGCTCTAAAACATCTAAATGACAAACACTGTGAGCTCATAGCGGAGAGCATGAACTCTCCAGAAGAGTGTCCATATTTCTTTACATTTCAGAGTGTTTTCCTCTTCCGTTAACACTCGATCACATGTATGTAAGTGGAGATGATCCATTCGGTTGACGCGATCATGTACAGTAAATGTCAGTGATTGTGGTTGTTTACATGAGCCGTAATGTCACTCAATGTCACACTAATGTGCTTTTCTAAACTCTATATGGCCTCTGTTGTCAAGAACCAGTATGTGTGTGTGTGTTCACATACACACACTTCTGGAGTGAAATATTAACTGCCAGCATTCAAAACTCGTCAATGGAAGACCAGCTGTTCCCAACCCCCAACACACACACACACACACACACACACACACACACACACACACGTTCATTCCAGCTTCCCAAATTCCTCTGCCATCTCCTCTTGTGACAGGCCAGAAACACACTTTACACAAGTATGCAAACACAGACGCGAATACATGACCAACACATTGCAAACGTGAGCTGCTGCATACTTAATATGTGCAAGCAAAAAAATGACAATATGAGACACTAGAGAGGTCAAAGAAAGTGAAATGCTGCTGTCTATTATGTTCATAATATCAACTGAACAACATTCACAAGAATAAACCCTCACAGCCCCAGTGTGGTTATTGTTAAAGGGTTTGTTCACCCAAAAGTGAATATTATCCCATAATTTACTCACCCTCAAGCCATCCTAGGTGTATATGACTTTCTTCTTTCAGTCAAACACAATCGAGTTATATTAAAAAATATTCTGGCTCTTTATAATGGGAGTAAATAGTAACTGAGATTTTGAAGCCCAAAAAAGCACATCCATCCATCATAAAAGTAATCCATACGACTCCAGAGGGTTAATAAAGACCTTCTGAAGAGAAGTGATTCTTTATGTAAGAAAAATATCCATATTTATTACTCTATAGACTATAATGACTATCCTCCATCCGTGCGTTCACGAGAGAGTGGAGTTGCGGCGTATGACGTAGGATGTAGGAGTAGCGTAAGTTTAGGTGAGAGTCGACACCTCTCGCGGTTCACTCAAGCTCCTCCCACATTTCTCTTTATAAATTCTCCATTTAGACTTCTAATTCATGACGGTGTTTTGTTTTGCTCTATCCTCTGTGCTTCCGCATTCATCAATACGTCATGCGTCAGGTCAAAGTTCACTCTTCCACCGGAATCGAGTCGCATACGGACAAAATATGGACATTTTTCTTACAAAAACGCATCACTTCACTTCAGAAGGCCTTTATTAACCCTCTGAAGTCGTATGGATTATTTTTATGATGGATGGATGTGCTTTTTTGGGCTTCAAAATCTCAGTTACTATCCACTCCCATTATAAATCTTGGAAGAGCCAGAATATTTTTTAATATAACTCCAATTGTGTTTGACTGAAAGAAGAAAGTCATATACACTTATAGCTTGAGGATGAGTAAATTATGGAATAATCTTCATTTTTTGGTGAACTATCCCTTTAACTTAAACAGCTTAATATACACATGCTTAATGTTATTACAGTTCTTCACAACTGCAACCTTCACCCATTAAACGACAAAACCAACCTACATTCATAAAACCCATGACTCTTCGGACAAAATCAAACAATCGGCTCAAAACAATTTCACCTGTTCTCAAAATCAAACTATGCCTTCAGATCATACACACAGCCGGTCAATATATAAACACTACAGTAAAAAAGTAAAGTTATCACAACTACGGGGGGAAATAGCACTGAATAATGGCTTATGACTTTAGAAACATGTCAATGGATCAATGCCAAAGACAACTTCTAGAAAAAGCAAACATATGTTCATGATAAACAATTATAAACATTATGTACATGAGATGTCTGCTGTAGAAGAGCATTCTGCTGCTGTCCCGTAGTGCACACTGATCAGGGACATCCACGATCACAACATCCACCCCGCTAGTAAATAAAGACATTGATCTTACTTGGCAGACCTTGAGAAACCCAGACGGGAGAGGGAGAGGGAGAGGGAGAGGGAGAGGGAGAGGGAGAGGGAGAGAGAGAGAGGGAGAGAGAGAGAGAGAGAGAGAGAGAGAGAGAGAGAGAGAGAGAGAGAGAGAGAGAGAGAGAGAGAGAGAGAGAGAGAGAGAGAGAGAGAGAGAGAGAGAGAGAGAGAGAGAGAGAGAGAGAGACACTGCAAATAAAGATGCATGTATAACACTGTGACATCAGACAGTCTAGACGGGATGCTGCCTATCTAGAGTGCTTCACATCAGTCGCTTATGAGCTTTATTCCAGTTAGGAATCTTACTAGGGCTTTGTAACAGAGTTTGTGTGTCCCAAAAACTAGGACAGAACTAGGCCAGACTTCAGCATCAGGGTTGCCAGGTTTTCATAACAAAACCTGCACAATTGCTACTCAAAACTAGCCCAATCGGGGGTCCCCCGGGAAAAATCGCATTCCAGGGGGTAAAATCTGCGTTTTTTGGAGGGGTTCACCTGGTAAATTTCTCATTCCAGGGGCTAAATATCATGTTATTTGGGGTCGCTTCACCCTGCGGACATGAAAAACAACCCGCGGCAACAGTGTTAAAGTAGCCCAATTCTGGACTTGGCAACAATGTTCAACATTTGTTGATTGTGGAGGGCTGAAACAAACACACACACACACACACACACACACACACACGGTCAAAGACTCTCCACTCAATTACATGCAAACAACACTTCAAAAGTTTGGGGTCAGTAAGATTTTTTTCTTTTTTAAAGAAACATATACATTTTTTTTTTCAGCAAGAACACATTAAATTGATCAAAAGTGACAATAAAGACATTTATAATGTTACAAAAGATTCTATTTCAAATAAATGCTGTTCTTTTAGAACATTCTATTCTTCAAAGAATCCATGATTTCTGAAGGATCATGTGACACTGATGATGCTGAAAATTCAGCTTTGATTAAATAAATTACACTTCACTATACATTCACATAGAAAACAGTTATTTTAAATTGTAATATTATTTGTTTTGTTTTTTTGTTTATTTTACAGTATTTTTGATCAAATATACGCAGCCTTAGTGAGAACAAAAAAAAAAAAAAAGGCAAAATCACACCGACCCAAACTTTTGAACATTCAAACAATAATTAAACAAAAAAAGGGACATGCATGTTTGCGTGTTGTATGAGTAGATGAACGAGTATCCGAATACTTTCTGCATCTGCATGGCCTTTATTAACCATGCAAACATCTGGCAAAAAATCTCAAAAAACAGTCTGAGACTGAAAAACAGTGTTCAGTCAGTCAGGGTGAAACGGTAAAGCTGCATGTTTGTTTACAGCCTCACACAGGTTCAAACATACTTGTTTGTTTACACTGTCCTGTCATGGCGATTTCAGATAACGGCTCTAAATATAATCAGGCTCCGTAAAGAACAGCCGTGAAGTGTTACAAGAGCTTTCATGTTTCATTGACGGATTCGGGAAAGACCTGTCTGCATACCTGCCCGCTATACGCACGCATATCAAATAACAGATCCACCGTGACATGCTTTGTCTGTTTATAATGTAGCTGCACCAGGACACGCTTGTGTGTTTATTCTGATAGCAGCCTTACATCTTCACATCTTGATCTTCCGATGCACATTATTCCTCCGTCACACGTGTCTGTGCTGCATGGAACAGGAGCAAAAGGAGGAAACTGATATGTGACGTAGTTATTTGGAAATATTTTAACTGATGCAAGATACATTTTGATTTGTATTTGCATTAATCTTACACACTCTAAACAAATGCTGGGTTAAAAACAACTCAAGTTGGGTTAAACATGGACACATGGAATATGGTTTTGACCAACATGCTAGGCAGTTTTATTTCAAAATGACTATATGTCTGGCTTAAAATGAACCCAAAATAGGTTTGAAATTAAAAATCAGACACATAATTACTAGAGGCAACAATAATAATCAAAAGGTGAACATTTATTAATAAGCAATTTAAACTTATTAACAAATGATCACCTTTTGATTATTACAAATTAAACAGGTAAGCATGGCTAAAGTTGAATATCTTGTTCAGAGTCGTGCGTTTCCATCGGTGGAGGAGGAGAGGGTGCGCAGGCTTAAAATAGCCACTGTAAATGAAGGGCTTGCTCCATTTCTATTTACATTAGATTAGCACTTCAGATCCCAATTCAACAATGAACAATGCAGTTCAAAGTTTTACTATATGATACCGGTGCACGGCCACATCTCAGATAAAAGCATGTGGGGGAAGGTTATGAAAATAAGGCCAGAGCGGAACGTTCACTCGATCAGAATACAGGTCAAACGCTCAAAGGACGACGCACACGATAAACACGCTGGCACCACATCAAACCCCACGCTCTCCAGCTGCTGTGGAGCAATAACAGTCATAAAATCAAGAAATCAACATGATAAGCACATGAAAGTGAGCGTCAGACAAGTTATACCCTCTTAGAAAGTTCAACATCACCGCTGTTCGAAAACTAAGAACATGGAAATCAGCTGGTTTTTGCTTTGGGAGCCAGATTTTGGGTCAACATGGCACCAAAATTGTTTATCAAATAAAAAATATTGACCATAAACAGCATAGATGACATGCAAAATGATTAACATGAGCCTGAATAGGAAAAGTGTCAATTCTGGTCTCTTTAATTGGTTTATATCAATAACAAACAATATTTTAGCATGATCAGGGCTTCATAATACACACATATACATATATATACATACAGTATTTACACATACATATACATACATACATATTATATATATATATATATATATATATATATATATATATATATACACACACACACACATATATATATATATACACATATATACACACACACACACACACACACACACACACACACACACACACACACTACCAGTCCAAAGTTTGGAAACATTACTATTTTTAATGTTTTTGAACGAAGTCTCTTACGCTCATTAAGGCTGCATTTATTTCATAATAAATACAGAAAAAACAATAATATTGTGAAATATTATTACAATTTAAAATTATGGTTTTCTACTTTAATATACTTTAAAATATAATTTATTCCTGTGATCAAAGCTGAATTTTCAGCATCATTACTCCAGTCTTCAGTGTCACATGATCCTTCAGAAATCATTCTAATATGATGATTTATTATCAATGTTGGAAACAGTTGTGCTGCTTAATATTTTTTTGGAACCTGTGATACTTTTTTCAGGATTCATTTATGAATAAAAGGTTAAAAAGAACAGCATTTATTCACAATATAAATATTTTCTAACAATACAAATCTTTACTATCACTTTTTATCAATTTAACACATCCGTGCTGAATAAAAGTATTAATTTCTTTCAAAAAAAAGAAAGAAAAAAAATTACTGACCCCAAACTTTTGAACGGTAGTGTATATTGTTACGAAAGATTTCTATTTTAAATAAATGCTGATATTTTTTAACTTTTTATTCATCAAAGAATCCTGAAAAAGTATCACAGGTTATAAAATAATATTAAGCAGCACAACTGTTTCCAACATTGATAATAAATAATCATATTACAATGATTCCCGAAGGATCATGTGACACTGAAGACTGGAGTAATGATGCTGACAATTCAGCTTTGATCACAGAAATAAATTATATTTTAAAGTATATTAAAATAGAAAACCATAATTTTAAATTGTAATAATATTTCACAATATTATTGTTTTTTTTCTGTATTTATTATGAAATAAATGCGGCCTTAATGAGCGTAAGAGACTTCATTCAAAAACATTAAAAATAGTAATGTTTCCAAACTTTTGACTAGTAGTGTGTATATATATATATATTATCTCAATGGTATAACAATATTTGAACATGATCACTGTTTATTTTACTATGCATGATTATACACTACCAGTCAAAAGTTTGGAATAATTACAATTTTTTTTTTATATTTTTGAAAGTCTTATGCTGATCAAGGCATTTAATATAGTAAAAACAGTAATATTGTGAAATATTCTTCAGAAATCATTCTAATAGGCTGATTAGTTGCTCAATTATTATTATTAATTATTATTGGCGCTCAATTATTAATGTTTTTTAATATTATTTTTCAGGATTCTTCGATGAATAGAATGTTCTAAAAGAACAGTATTTATTTGAAATAGAATCTTTTGTAACATTATAAAATGTCTTTACTGTCACTTTTGATCAATTTAATGCATCCTTGCTGAATAAAAGTATTAATTTCTTTAAAAAAAATAAAAATAAAAAAAAATGAATTGAATGGTGGTGTATCAGTTTCCACAAAAATATGAAGCAGCACAACTGTTGTCAACACTGACTGATAATAATAAATGTTTCTTACGCAGCAAATCAGCATATCAGAATAATTTCTGAAGGATCATGTGGAATTTGCACCAATCATGTGTTTAGTTATTCACCCTAAAAAGACCTGCGATCACCTTTGGATCGTGAGCTGCCAGCTGAGAAGCGCTGGTGTAAATAGTTGGCATGGCAGCGTGGAAAAAGGACCGCGTGTGACACGATAAACCATGTAATGCATTTGTACACAAAGCCCTGTGATATTCATACTGATATTGATGCGATTCTGGCTGGACAAACGAGCCAAACGCTCAATGCAACACACACATGCACGCACACAAACACAATAGCGAGGCGTTAACCGCAATCGAGACCGCAGGAGATCTAAACCGCATCCAGAAAACTTTCCGTGCGTTTCCAGTTACCTGTGCGTCTTTCAAAGGCAGCTACTGTAACCCAACACTGGCCGCAAGGGCGTGCCAGCCTCGCTCTCGCTCTCTATTTATTTTTCCAGGCCATAATTTGCAGCCGTCTCTCCCAAAGAGGCCTATATTACAATCGCCTTTGATTTTCCCGCTTTGAAAAACACATGAAACGCGCTTGGGCACGTCAATGATTGTCTGCTTGTGCGAGTGACCTCTGAACCCCGGTTGGTTAGGTGGACTAGTTTATGATTTGCCCCCATAAAGCTTCCTAAAGGGAGGTTGAATAAGTCAAACCGTTAACCTTTAACCCCTTTCAATGCACAAGAGCAGTTGGCAGGTGACTCCTACTGTAACCTCTTCACAAACTTTCTCCAACACACATACCATGAGCGGCGGAGCGTATCTGCGCTCGGAGAGACACTGGGCTCGTCTGTCTTTCTGTGAATTCCTGCTCCATCAGGGACCGTCCGTCTCACTTCATACGCGAGGCTTCTATTGTGCTGCACGGATGGAAATCTCCGTCTTTGTAGGAGACGGTGTAACAGATCCACTGGCTGGATCCGCTTTCACTGCTCTTAAAGAGGTTGGACGTGCCCGGAAAGCAAATGGTAACGCAAAACAAAACTGCATGTCAGATTCCTTCCGAAATCACTCTAAAGGTGCCGTCGCACGTTGAAGTACAAAATATCCTGTATTTGACAAAACAAAGAAAAACACAATTTATCATAAAGTATCAGGGCTGCAAATAGACCAATTTGGAGCAGACATCACAGTTACATCACTTGGTGGCAAAAAAATAGTGGTAACAGGTGGAGGAAGATGAGCAAAATCTACAGAATAAGAGAAAAATGTTTTGTTGTGCCTTTGGATGTCAGAATCGGAATGCAAAAAATATAGTCTTCATTTTTATAGACTGGACTGATGAAAACTGCAATGACTATTAAAGCATGAATTTGATGTAAACAGTAAGTCTACATAATATTCACATATGCAGGTCACAGGGGACATACATACATAGCAGTTACAGCATGAAATAACATTTAAACCCATAACACATAACTTTTAAACAAAGCCTATTATCTCACAATTCAAACTTTTTTCTTGCATTTGCGTGCTTATGGCCCAGTTTCACAGAAAGGGCTTAGCCTAAGCCAGGATTAAGTCTTAGTTCAATTAGGATATTTAAGTATCTTTTATAAGCGTACATTAGAAAAAACATCACTGGTGTACATCTTGAGACAAAACAATGACACTGATTTATTTTAAGATATGTCAGTACAAGTTGCTTTCAGTTCAAACAGCTCAAACATGCATTTTAGTCTAGGACTAGCTTAAGCGTCATCTGTGAATGTCTGGGTACATCTTCCAGTTATAACTCGCAATTGTGAGTATCTCTCACAATTCTGTTTTTCCTTCTAAGAATTGTGAGATTCAGAGCCCTATTTTAACGATCTAAGCGCATGGTCTGAAGCGCAAGGTGCACTTAGGGCATGTCCGAATCCACTTTTGCTAGTTTAACGACAGGAAAAATGGTTGGCGCACCCGGCGCATGGTCTAAAAGGGTTGTCCCTATTCTCTTAATGGGTCATGGGTGTGTTTTTTTTGCATTAAACCAATCAGAGCCTCATCTCCCATTCCCTTTAAAAGCCAGTTGAGCTCGCGCCATGGCGGATTCGCCATTTACATGGCGGAATTTGCAAGCGTAAAAACTGAACGCTTCTCTAGCGAGGAAATGGATCTGCTCGTGCACGCGGTTAAAGTGCGTGAGCAGACCATCTACGGGACTAGGGCTGTGTATTGCCAAGAATCTGGCGATACGACATGTATCACGATACAGGGGTTACAATACGATATATTGTGATATATTGCGATACTGTAAGAAAGGCGATATATTGCGATATTCCTTGTTTTTTTTTAGAAAAAAGGATGTAATTTTAGAAAAAGCGGTCATAAAGAACACACCACCATATGCATAAAACCTTACAAACAACTTTATTTTATTTAATCAATGCAGTATCATTTGCATTTATATCACTAATCACTATAAATTAGGTCAGCCGGAACCGGGAACACTTCCTATAACACCTGATGTACTCGTTACATCAGAAGAAGAATGGCATCTACGCTAATATTAGTCTTTCTGGTTATCCCGAGGTTCACCGTAGTCAACCGGATCCGGGCCATATCCAGGTGAGACCGAGGACCTGCGCCTTGACACGACCACAACGCAGCCCTGAAGTATCAGCAGAGATTGAGTCAACTAGATCATCCACTGTGAGGGCCTCATCGACACGACAGCCACGACACCTCAACAACCGTCCATACCGCCGTGATGAATACGATCCTCAATTGGATGGAACTGGAATAAATACTTTGAATGTTGCGATCCTGTCGGACTTATGATAGCTACCTGAATCGTAACAAAGCACTGTTGGCCAGAGGAGAACTGGCCCCCCGACTAAGCCTGGTTTCTCCCAAGGTTTTTTTCTCCATTTAAACACCTATTTGCCACTTGTCTGCCACCTGATGTCACCTGATGGAGTTTGGGTTCCTTGCCGCTGTCGCCTCTGGCTTGCTTAGTTGGGGACACTTGACATTTGACTTGACATTTGATATTCAACAGTGCTTTGATCTGCCTGCATTGACACTATTCTTTAAGAGCTGCTGTGCAGCCAAACAATGTACCAGTTATCAATGTAAAGCTGCTTTGACACAATCTACATTGTAAAAAGCGCTATATAAATAAAGGTGACTTGACTTGACTTGACTATTTTATGCAATCTAAGGGAAAATAGTAGTGACTGCAGGATTCTTTAGGTGTA